>NC_051861.1:117599920-117777815 GCF_015732765.1 Culex quinquefasciatus
ATGTTCCATCCCCACCATCGAGCGCCCATCGCAGTAGGCTGCGCCTGTGGGTGGTGGAAAAATTAAGTTCGGTTTCAACAACCACGCAAACCAGTACGAAATATATTCGCTCTTACGTTTTGTACTACACGTGTTTCATTCGTTTCCGGACACATCAATTTGGCGACGAGGAAAAACCGGAAGCATGGCGGAACTACAACAGGCGATTCTCAAGATTACGGAATTGCTGCAGAAGATGGCGGCACCGGCGGCGCAGATAACTCCGAGCAGATCCTGAGTCGCTGGCCACCAACATCAGCGAGTTTTCTTTCGACGAAGAGAACGGTGTCACTTTCGACAAGTGGTTCCGGCGTTACGAGGACATGTTCAAGGAGGACGCGTCCAAGCTGAAGGAGGAGGCGAAAGTGCGACTTTGCTCCGGAAGTTGGACACCACCGCACACAGCCGCTATTGTAACTACATCCTGCCCAAGCTTCCAAGTGCCGTCAAGTTCGACGACACCGTGGCCACGCTACGGAAAATTTTCGGCTCCCACACCTCCATCTTCCACAAGCGCTACCAGTGTCTCCAGCTGGCCAAGTCGGAGGCGGAGGATATCATCACCTACGGAGGTAAGGTGAACCGGGCGTGTGAGGACTTTGAGTTCCAAAAGGTGAAGATTGACCAATTCAAATGCCTCATCTTCATCTGCGGTCTTAAGTCACCTCGATACGCCGATGTTCGGGCAAGACTCCTTTCCCGGATCGAAGCGGAGACCGCCGAAAACCCTGTGACGCTCAAACCCTGATCGACGAGTTTCAGCGCCTCGTCAATCTCAAGGCGGACACGACGCTGGTCGAGCGGCCATCAAGCTCGAAACCAGCAGTCCACGCGGTCCAGGAGAAGCGAAGCGGTCCCCAGCAGCAGCGTCCGGCGAAACCGAAGGCAAGTTACCCCGAACCCCCTGCTGGCAATGCGGCCAAATGCACTTTGTCCGGGACTGTCCGTTTTCGGGGCATTTGTGCAAGGCATGCAACCGAGTTGGCCACAAGGAAGGCTATTGCAGCTGCGTTTCTAAGCCTTCCAGCAGCTCTTCCAAGCCGGATCATTCCGTGGAGAGAGAAAAAGCAGGCGAAGAAGCAGCAGAAAGCCAAGTCGCGAGGAATTTTCGTCAACCACGTGGCTGCCAATCGCAGCAGGCGTAAGTACTTGCCGATCACCATCAACGGCGTTGCTACGCAACTGCAGCTCGACACAGCCAGCGACATAACGGTGGTTGCCAAGGCAACGTGGCGCAAGCTAGGACAGCCATGTTTGCAGCCATCCTCCATTCAAGCAATCAACGCGTCCGGCCAGCCGCTCGGGCTTGTCGGCGAGTTCGTGTGTGACGTCACTCTCAACGGCAGAACGGAGCGCAGCAGATGCTTCGTGACGTCATCGCCTGGACTCAACCTTCTGGGAATCGAATGGATCGAGCTCTTTGAGTTGTGGTCCGTACCGATCGATTCCATTTGCAACGTCGTCGAGGTCAAGTCGGTGGAGGAGCAGCTTCAAGAGCTTCGAGCCAACCACGCGGCCGTTTTCGACGATTCCCTGGGACACTGCACCAAGACGAAGGTAAAGCTTTATCTCAAACCTAACGCCAAGCCCGTCTTTTGTCCCAAAAGACCAGTTCCGTTCAACACCATTTCCCTCCAATCTCTGGGAATCATCACACCTGTTGAATTCTCGGAGTGGGCCGCTCCGATCGTCGCTGTGCGCAAGCCGAACGGACGAGTTCGCATCTGTGCGGATTTCTCAACTGGTCTGAACGAAGCATTGCAAGCCAACCACTACCCGCTGCCAACACCGGAGGAAATTTCGCAGCTGTCTGGCAGTTCCATCTTCAGCATCATCGACCTCTCCGATGCGTACCTTCAGCTCGAAGTTGATGACGACTCCAAGACTCCTCACCATCAATACGCATCGAGGTCTGTTCCAGTACAATCGCCTCACTCCGGGGTGAAGTCAGCGCCGGAGCTTACCAAAGCCTCCTGGACGGAATGATTGCGGGCATACCTGGCGTCCGCACCTTCATGGACGACGTCATCGTGTTCGGACCAGACCGGAAATCGCACGCATCTTCACTCAAGCAGTTGCTCCAACGTCTCAAGGAGTACGGGTTCCACGTCAAGGCCGAGAAATGCAGTTTCTTCCAGCTGCAAATTCGGTATCTGGGACACATCGTGGACAGTCGAGGCATCCGCCCCGATCCCGAGAAGCTGAGGACGATTGCCGCCATTCCTGCACCAACCAACGTGTCCGAACTGCGATCGTTCCTGGGCGCGGTGAACTTCTACGGAAGATTCGTGCGCAACCTTCACGAGCTACGCCGCCCAATGGACCAGCTGCTCAAGAAGGACACCAAGTGGCGTTGGACATCCGAGTGCCAGCAGGCGTTCGAGAAGTTCAAGGAGGTGCTCCAGTCAAGCCTGCTACTAACTCACTACGATCCGAAGCTGCCGATCATCGTAGCCGCGGACGCGTCAAGCACCGGCATCGGGGCCGTCATACTCCACCAGTTCCCTGATGGCTCACTCAAGGCAGTTCAACACGCGTCAAGGTCGCTCACACCCGCTGAGCGCAACTACGGACAACCTGAAAAGGAAGCGCTCGCGTTAGTATATGCGGTAACGAAGTTCCACAAGTACCTGCTGGGACGACCCTTCACACTGCAAACTGACCACAAGCCGCTCCTGTCCATCTTCGGCTCGAAGAAGGGAATTCCACTGCACACCGCGAATCGCCTCCAACGCTGGGCACTCACGATGCTGAACTACGATTTCGAGATCCAGCATGTGTCCACGAGCGACTTCGGTTGTGCCGACATGTTGTCTCGGCTTATCGACCGTACCATCCAACCGGAAGAGGAGTACGTCGTGGCAGCACTCACGCTCGAAGAGGACCTGGTAAGCATAATCGAAGACACAATCGACAAAGTGCCGGTCTCTTTCGCAGCTCTCCAAAAAGCCACTGCGACGAACGCCACACTCCAGGCTGTGGTCAAGTACATCCGCGACGGATGGCCAAGCAGCGCGGGATCGGTCACCAACTCCGAGGTTCTTCCCTACTTCCGCCGACGGGAATCGCTCAGTCTTGTCGACGGCTGCGTGATGTTCCACGACCGAGTGGTGGTTCCGAACCAGTTCCGGTCCCAGATTTTGCGACAGTTCCACCGTGGACATCCTGGAATGGTCCGCATGAAGGCGATTGTGCGCAGTTTCGTCTACTGGCCCGGACTAGACAACGAAATAGAGGATTTCGTTAAGCGATGCAACCCTTGCTCCATCGCTGGAAAAGCACCCACCAAAACGTGCTTAGAATCGTGGCCAACTCCAAGCAAGCCGTGGTCCCGGATCCACATCGACTACGCCGGTCCCGTGGATGGCGTGTACTTCCTGGTGGTGGTCGACCCATTCACCAAATGGCCAGAAGTGTACGCAACTCGAACGATGACAGCGAAGACGACCATCAAGCTGCTGACCCAGTCATTCGCTACGTTCGGTATTCCGGAGGTTATTGTTTCCGACAACGGAACCCAGTTCACTGGCCACGAGTTCAAGGAGTTCTGCACCAAGCTGGGAATTCGCCACCTTCGAACCGCTCCGTTCCACCCACAATCAAACGGATCGGCGGAACGATTTGTGGACACGCTGAAGAGGAGCCTTCGCAAAATTCGCGCGGGGGGAGAAACCCTGGAGGAAGCACTGCAGACGCTTTTGCAAGTGTACCGCTCGACCCCAACCAGCGATCTCGATGGCAAGTCTCCGGCGGAAGTGATGTTCGGCCGGCCAGTCCGGACCATTTCTGCTCTCCTTCAACCGACCAAGGACAATTCGCCAAGCACCAGCGCTAGGGCGGAGAATCAGAACGACGCTTTTAACAAAAAGCACGGCGCGATCCAACGGATTTTCAAGCACGGCGATGCCGTCTTCGCGCAGGTCCATCGTGCCAACTCCTGGCAGTGGGAGGCTGGTACCGTGATCGAGAAGATCGGCAGAGTCAACTACAACATATTCCTCGACGACCGCCGACGCTTGATCCGTTCGCACGCAAACCAGTTGAAGACACGAGTTCCCGAGACCACAGCCTCGCCAGAGCCGACGCCGCTCTCGATCTTTTTCGACGGTTTTGGATTGGCCGATGCGGTAGCAGCACCAGTGCCTGCAACTCCAGTGCCAGTTCCTGTTCCAGTTGACGACAGCGATCCGGAATTCTCGGACGACGACTCTGAAGAATCTGACGATCAGGAGCAATCCGGTTCATCCGAAGCAGAGTTCGAGGACGCAGCTGTAGAACCACCGGCACCTGCCGCTCTCCCGGCGGAACGAGCTTCTGGAGGACAAGGACATCCGGTACCTGAAGCACCTCAAGGCGCGCCAGCTGGTGGAGGACGAGGACAACGCGCAATCAAGCTTCCAGGGAGATTTTCCAACTTCTGGATGAAATAAGGGGGGAGATGTTCCATCCCCACCATCGAGCGCCCATCGCAGTAGGCTGCGCCTGTGGGTGGTGGAGAAAATTAAGTTCGGTTTCAACAACCACGCAAACCAGTACGAAATATATTCGCTCTTACGTTTTGTACTACACGTGTTTCATTCGTTTCCGGACACATCACAAAATTATCTTTTAGGGACATTATACTTTTTCAAAATATTTTAATACAATTTGTGTCCATTTTATATATTTATTATACGTTTATTTGTCAATTCGGCGAAACGTCCCATGCGGCGAAATGACCATCGGCGAAACGACATTCGGCGAAATGTCCCCAATGTCCCGCACCCATTGAAATGTTGGACAAATTTTATTTAAAAAAATAACCTTGTTGTGAACAATAATATGAGCCATCTAAACTTATTTTTAGGACCAAATTCTGTCAGAAGGCGGTATCGAACAATTGTTTTCTTTGTGTAATTGTGATTAAATCGAGGATTAAATATGTTTTTATTTCAAAATCTTGAACAGTCCGGATTTGATCCAGATGGCAACACATCAAGGTTTGGAGCAAGTCGAAAGAAAAGAAGGTTGCGACCTTGGTTGCGACCAAGCAAAAGTAGCTGAAACACACATGAATTTAAAAATCATTCATTTTGAAAAATATGTTCAATTGCAGAATTTCACGTTGCAGAATAAAACCTTGTCATTTGAAGGAAACGTTCATAATTTTCTAATGTTACTCAAAATTTTAAACGCGCTTTTCAACGACTCCCCCACAACCACAACCAACCAACCTACAGTCCCATCACCTTGCGCCCCACTGACAGCGAGCCCACCTCTCGCTCGCAAACTGTCAAACCGCGCGCTGCATCGTTCTCGCCAGAAGTCCGTCAGTTCCGAGTTCAGTTCAGTTCGGTCGTGCAGTGTGCGTGCGTGTGCGTTGCTGACAGCAGCGCCAGGCAATCGCAGCAAACGTCGTTTTTTTTCCTCTCTTTGTTGATGTGTGTGTGTTTGTGTGCGCGCTGTGGCGGTGTTATTATTAAATTATAAGGAAAAAACGGGAAACGGGATTTCGGGTGGACGGAATCGGGACCGAAAGAAAATCCGGCGGTGCATTGGGGATTGTGGTTTGGTGGGGTTTGGAAGTTTGAAGATCGATTGAGGGTGCAATTCGGGAGGCAAGATGCCATAGCTGTGGCAGCGAGCTGCCAGCTGCCAGCACGACCTACGGAATGACCTGTTCCGTCGTCGCGGAGGAGGAGCTTTAGCGAAACTCTAAGGAGGGGGAGAACCCACCGGGAACGTAGTTCCGGAAAGGCTCCTGCAGCGGAAATTAGTCATCCGCGGAGGAGAACAAACTTCCGGATTAGGGGAAAATTGCAAAATTTCCCAACTTCCCAAGGAAGAAAGAAGACGACGACGAAGTGTGTTTGTGTGTGTGTTCGTGAGAGAGTGAGAACTAAACGGAACGGAACGAAAAAGTTGTTTTTGTTTTTGCAACACTCACTGACACTGCCGCCTGGCTGTTATTGATTGGTTCTTGAAGGCAGGAAGAGCAGGCAGCAGCAGCAGTGAGGACGAAGGAATCCAGCAAGTGCGCGTAGAGGAATCCGGAACCAGAGCGTCAGCCATGGCTACCAGCAGCCAGGATTACGGATACCTGACCGGAGCGGACGAGCTGAACGTAAGTCGGCCGGCGATGAATCAGTCGGCGGGTAAAATATCCCGTTTTATTGGGGAAAAATCTGTCGCAATCGTACTGAAGCTGCTGGAGCGGGGTGACTCAGTGACTACAGAGAGTTGCTCCGGTGGCTTAAGTGAGCGAGAGAGAGAGCAGTTGAGGTGGATAAACTATGGTGATTTCTGTAATGCAGACGAGCTGCAAACTGGCGGCGGCTTTCGGACAAGACAATGGATTACGGGACTCGTGGTCGCGGCAAATTTGCAATGTGGCAAAATGTTGTGCAAGAAAGTGGAGTTCGGATTAGAACAAAAGTTTGATATGGTCACAAAGAAGTGGTAGAAGTGACCTTGAAGGAAAAGATGGGGATAACAAGTGTTCCAGCTAACTTCGGCGACTTAAGACTTCTAGAGGTCTTCAGAAAATTTGAAGGAGGTTCAAGACTTATAGGCGTCTCAAGACTTACAATCGGCCCCCGACTTACAGAGGTCTCCAGAAGACGTACAGCCAGCTCAAGATTTCCAGAGGTCTCAAGCAAACTTAAAGGCGTCTCTAAAAGACTTCAAGGCGTCTCTAAAAGACTTGAAGGCAACTCCAAAAGACTTGAAAGCATCTCCAGAAGACTTGAAGGCGTCTCCAGAAGACTTGAAGGCGTCTCCAGAAGACTTGAAGGTGTCTTCAGAAGGCTTGAAGGCGTCTCCAGAAGGCTTGAAAGCGTCTCCAGAATACTTGAAGGCGTCTCTAAAATACTTGAAGGCATCTCTAAAAGACTTGTAGGCGAAAAAAGATTTAAAGGCGTATCCAAGAGACTTGAAGGTATCTCCTAAAGACTTCTAGGCGTCTTCAGAAGACTTGAAGGTGTCTCTAAAAGACTTGAAGGCGTCTCCAGAAGACTTGAAGGCGTCTCTAAAAGACTTCGACGCATCTCCAAAAGTCTTGTAGGTGTCTCCAGAAAACTTCAAGGCGTCTCTAAAAGACTTGAAAGCGTCTTAAAAAGACTTGAAGGCTTCTCAAAAAGACTTGAAGGCATCTCCAAAAGACTTGTAGGCGTCTCTAAAAGACTTGAAGGCGTCTCCAAAAGACTTGAAGGCGTCTCCAGAAGACTTGAAGACGTCTCCAGAAGATTAAAGGTGTCTCCAGAAGACTTGAATTCTCGATTAAATTTTCAAAAGGCCCTATCTGCATAGGAAACCCATGAGGGATAGGTTGTTTTGAAAATTTAATCTAGAATTCATCTTGAGAAGGCTCGAAGGCGTCTCTGAAAGACTTGAAGGCATTTCTAAAAGACTTGAAGGCATCTCCAAAAGACTTGTAGGCGTCTCCAGAAGACTTGTAGGCGTCTCCAGAAGACTTGAAGGCGTCTCTAAAAGACTTCAAGGCATCTCCAAAAGTCTTGTAGGTGTCTCTAAAAGACTTGAACGCATCTCCAATAGACTTGTAGGTGTCTCCAAAAGACTTGAAGGCGTCTCTAAAAGACTTCAAGGCATCTCCAAAAGTCTTGTAGGTGTCTCCAGAAGACTTGAAGGCGTCTCTAAAAGACTTCAAGGCATCTCCAAAAGTCTTGTAGGCGTCTCCAGAAGACTTGTAGGCGTCTCTAAAAGCTTGAGCATCTCCAAAAGACTTTAAGGCGTCTCTAAAAGACTTGAAGGCATCTCCAAAAGACTTTGTAGACGTCTCTAAAAGCTTGAGCATCTCCAAAAGACTTAAAGGCGTCTCTATAAGACTTGAAGGCATCTCCAAAAGAATTGTAGATGTCTCCAGAAGACTTGAATGCGTCTCCAGAAGACTTGAAGGCGTCTCAAAAAAAAAACTTGAAGGCGTCTTTAAAAGACTTCAAGGCATCTCCAGAATACTTGAAGGCGTCTTTAGAAGACTTGAAGGCGTCTTAAAATTTACAAGCGTCTCAAGACTTGCCGTCTCAAGGCTTTCAAAACCACCTGAATTCAATCGAAGCCCGATTTCCGATAACATTTTCGAGTCTCCACACTAAAGCCTGATATCAAAGAGCAAACATCACACGGTTTTCAAGAAACGCATTTCGCGCTTCCAGCAAAACTGTTTTCGAGCCAATTCCTCTGGAACCAGGCTGGTGTTAAATTCCGCAAGGACGTGACCACAGAGTAATCCAGAGCGCGCAGTCCGAGCAAAAGTCATCGAATTTTGTGGCTGCGTTACGGTTGTTGTTGTTGGATTTTCGTAACGGTAGCAGGCGTTATGTTTTTTTTTTCAGGCGTTATGGTTTTTGAGCTGAAGTTTTTGAATTTTATCTAGTAGCCTGTTATTAAAATTATAGAATCAACTGTCAAATTTTGTTTTGTTTTGCACAAGTCGATTTTTTTCGGCAGGACGCGTTAATTTTCCCTTGTCACTTGTGCCACTGTCGGATCCCGGACCTGGGTCCTCTTCTACGATAGCTTGGAGGTCCACATGCAACACGCCATGGGAAGGGAAAAGGGATGGGGAGTTTGCTTGCCCTAGAGTTGTGCTGAGTTCTAGGCCGGTTAGCAGTGATGGTGTGCTGCCGAAAGAAGTGGCCTTCAGGCCTCTTCTTTCTTGGTCCCGGTCATCGCGTAACCAAACGAAACACTCGCGGATTAATTTAACACAAATACACGATAACAACAGAGAGAATTGTTAACAAATTTACCGCACTTAGACTAAAGTCAAAACGATACAAGTTACACTAACGAATTAAAATATGACGCCCCATGGTCATCTTGACCGTTAGTCACTGCGATCCTGTGAAGACTAACTGATCAGATCAGTCCCTGAATGTCTGTTGGCTCCTATCCCCAACCCTCGAAGATCGTTGAGCCTTTATCTCAGTCTTGGTATGGCCTAGCTTTGTCGGAAATGTGTTGGAAAGTTTTAAAAAGTGTCTACTTGCGCAGTGGAAGAAAATCCGGATTGCAAGGTAATGTTCTAAAGAACCGTGAGTGCAAACTCCCGTCACCGGGGCTTCAGGAAAAGTCAGTTTGCAAGGTAGTGTTCTGAAGTATACCTTGGGTAAAAATCCCACATCACGACACATCTCCGATTCCGACACCGGCTCTGGCTTATTCAACAATTCTGGTCATTTAAAGTAAGCCAACTCCAACTCGGAATTTACCACTGGTGACATAGAAAACTGCATGATCCGAATTTCCCATCTGCATCTCAATTTGTTGTTTTTTGATTTAACAAGACGTTGAGAACATTACATGCCCTGCCTGAAGCGGCTCGGAAACACGTTTGTCTACAATTTGGTCTCGAAATACCTTATTCGATATTTATTGGAAACGAAACAGATTACAGTTCGAAGCGTTTTGAAAATGATGAAATTCCAACAAATTGAGTAATGTTTTGAATTTCTGACAAGGAAAACTGTCAATGAAAAACGTAACGCCTTAAGAAATCCAGTGAACTAAGATTGGTGAGATCTTGCACTTCATGCTAAGGTTTTTCTGAAGGGGGGATGTACCACGATGTACCGCGTAACGCAACCATAAATTAAATGGCAGTGCTCCCTCTGGGCTACTCTGTGACGTGACTCCCAACACACCGTCGGAGTCCAGTTCGAGCCGTTCCCATTAGTCGCGTGGTGCTAATTGGTATGAATTAATTATGAACTCTCTGGGCGAACAACTAAGTTATTCGTTCTTCTGGGGGTAGCAAGTAGCCGTCACAGTACTTGTGTGTGCTGCATCGAACCTATTTATATTTATTATAAATATGGGGAGATAAAAACCGGTATCGCTGAACTGCGGGGCTTTACGTCCCATTGGGCGAACGCACCTGTTATCAGCACACACAGAATTCCCGTCCCGTTGAGCCGACTGTTGGTGTGCTTCTTTATTTCGCTGTCGAAACCGAAATAGACAACGATTGTAGTAAATAAATTCAATAAATGGGGTAAAATGTCAAATTTTGAACGAAAAACTCTAAAAATCAAGTTCGAATTTGCTCATTTCCAATCAGCGAGCAACGAAACGTCAAACTTAACAAGCAGTGCTCCCAGTTTCACGTTTTCCCCACCCGCAAAATGTCAACACCCAAGTCGTGTCGTTGACCAGGCAAAACACGCGTCGGGCGCGTCACATGTGTGTTCAAAAAACGGGGCCCCGCACCAATTAAGATACACCTTTGACATTTCGGACGTGCAGAGGTGCAGTGTGCGAACAAGAAGCGTCACTGGTGCTAATAAATATGGCGGCTTGTTTGTTTGTTTTACCCTCTATTAATAGTGTGGCTGCGGAGGAGCCCACGAAAATTGCTCCAGACTGGACGCGTGAGGTGTGGGCGCTAAGTAGGTTAAGAATGTGGCGGCTTATGATTAGGGTGACGGCAGTGTTGCCAGAAGGAGGTCCCACTATTACAAGTTAATTACGCTAAAAGTAAACATGAGAAGATGAGTCCACACAGCGATAAGGTGACAAGGTCAATTCCACTAAAATAACTCGGTCAACCTCACCGTGGTATGACTCATTGAGTGAGGGTTTCACATTTCACTTTTATTAGCCACGCTGCTCAAATTATGATGATGACGAGCGAACAGTGGAAGAGATAAGGTGACACGGCCTGCTGTTTGTTTGGATTAGGATGGCAACTGTCCTGTGAAATTCTGGTTTTTGCTTCCCTCCACCTCAGAATCTGAGGGGTGTGGAGGTAGTTGAACTTCACCTTAAGACCAGCTAGGCTATCAACAATGTTGATTGTGGCAATGTTATTTTTAACAAATTGGCTTTTCGATGCCGACAGCAACTCTGGGAACTTGGTGACATCAATTGCAAGATTGCATTTTTTTTTTAGTTTTTTAAACTGAACTTGAATACTTTTTATGAGAAAACATCAAAAGGTTTAGAAAATATAACCTTAAAACAAATTAGCTGTCAACTTACAATGGGATGTTACCTTGCTTGTAGAATACTACAGGTCAAAACAGATTCAACAGGGGAAGGGAGGATGCGTGGACATACCGCACCTTAAGCCATGAGGTCGGTTCCTAAACATAAACATCAACTGAAGTGAGCCGGACAGACTGGTTATTTACACTTTATTTTTGGCTTTCAATAGATACTTTGAATCTTATTTTTGATAACGGAAAAATTTTAGGCGGCGATTTTGCTTTTGATTTTTTTATTTTTTAAATAGATATATTATTTCTAAATGATGTTAACACAAACAGACGTAAATATTTGTTCTTTCACAAGTCCAGCAATCACTCCTCTCAAGATTGTGATTTGAACAATAATTTGGAATTATATGATGTTTTGTATATTTTCAAACATAAATATATCTTAAAAACGTCCTAAAAATAATTTTCAAATACTGTCAAAGGTACCAGTTAATATCTGTTCTAAGTATTTGTTTAAACCAAAATTATCAAAATGACCAAAATGATCAAATTCATTAAAATTAACAAAATGAGAAAATTGACCAAAATGATCAAAATTACAAAAATGACTAAATTAACCAACATGACCAAAATTATTATAATAATCAAAATGACAATAACTATAAAAATTATCAAAATTATGTAAGTGTCCAAAATGTCAAAAATTATCACAATTATTCAAATTACAGGGTGGTAAAAAATCTTCGCGATTTTCTCGATTTTCGCGGCGCGGATTTCTGTTGAATGTTCCTGTGAGTCTATCTTCAAGAATACAACGCAGATTTCGATGGCTAGTGAAAATGTTTGTCTAAATCTAGTATTTCCAGAAGAAAGAGAGCAAATTTATCTTAATCCTGCTCGGTGGGAGCGATTTAGATTTCCGTAAAATCCGCGAAATTCGCGAAAATCGCGAAGATTTAACCACCCTGAAATTACCAAAATTATCAAAATTATCAAAATTATCAAAATTATTCAGATTTTCAAAATTATCAAAATCATCAAAATTATCAAAATTATCAAAATTGGCAGGATTATCAAATTATCTAAATTATCTAAATTATCAAAATTATCAAAATTGGCAGAATTATCAAATTATCTAAATTATCTAAATTATCGAAATTATCTAAATTATCTAAATTATCTAAATTATCTAAATTATCAAAATTATCAAAATTATCGAAATTATTAAGATTATCAAAATTATCAAAATTATCAAAATTATCAAAATTATCAAAATTATTCAGATTTTCAAAATTATCAAAATAATCAAAATTATCAAAATTATCAAAATTGGCAGAATTATCAAATTATCTAAATTATCTAAATTATCAAAATTATCAAAATTGGCAGAATTATCAAATTATCTAAATTATCTAAATTATCGAAATTATCTAAATTATCTAAATTATCTAAATTATCTAAATTATCTAAATTATCTAAATTATCAAAATTATCAAAATTATCAAAATTATCAAAATTATCGAAATTATTAAGATTATCAAAATTATCAAAATTATCTAAATTATCTAAATTATCTAAATTATCTAAATTATCTAAATTATCAAAATTATCAAAATTATTCAGATTTTCAAAATTATCAAAATCATCAAAATTATCAAAATTATCAAAATTGGCAGAATTATCAAATTATCTAAATTATATAAATTATCGAAATCATCTAAATTATCTAAATTATCAAAATTATCAAAATTATTCAGATTTTCAAAATTATCAAAATCATCAAAATTATCAAAATTATCAAAATTGGCAGGATTATCAAATTATCTAAATTATCTAAATTATCAAAATTATCAAAATTATCAAAATTGGCAGAATTATCAAATTATCTAAATTATCTAAATTATCGAAATTATCTAAATTATCTAAATTATCAAAATTATCAAAATTATCAAAATCATCGAAATTATTAAGATTATCAAAATTATCAAAATTATCAAAATTATCAAAATTATTCAGATTTTCAAAATTATCAAAATAATCAAAATTATCAAAATTGGCAGAATTATCAAATTATCTAAATTATCTAAATTATCAAAATTGGCAGAATTATCAAATTATCTAAATTATCTAAATTATCGAAATTATCTAAATTATCTAAATTATCTAAATTATCTAAATTATCTAAATTATCAAAATTATCAAAATTATCAAAATTATCAAAATTATCGAAATTATTAAGATTATCAAAATTATCAAAATTATCTAAATTATCTAAATTATCTAAATTATCTAAATTATCTAAATTATCTAAATTATCAAAATTATCAAAATTATTCAGATTTTCAAAATTATCAAAATCATCAAAATTATCAAAATTATCAAAATTACCAAAATTGGCAGAATTATCAAATTATCTAAATTATATAAATTATCGAAATCATCTAAATTATCTAAATTATCTAAATTATCTAAATTATCAAAATTATCTAAATTATCTAAATTATCTAAATTATCTAAATTATCAAAATTATCTAAATTATCTAAATTATCTAAATTATCTAAATTATCTAAATTATCTAAATTATCTAAATTATCTAAATTATCTAAATTATCTAAATTATCTAAATTATCTAAATTATCTAAATTATCTAAATTATCAAAATTATCAAAATTATCAAAATTATTCAGATTTTCAAAATTATCAAAATCATCAAAATTATCAAAATTATCAAAATTGGCAGAATTATCAAATTATCTAAATTATCTAAATTATCTAAATCATCAAAATTATCAAAATTATCAAAATTGGCAGAATTATCAAATTATCTAAATTATCGAAATTATCTAAATTATCTAAATTATCTAAATTATCTAAATTATCTAAATTATCAAAATTATAGAAATTATTAAGATTATCAAAATTATCAAAATTATCTAAATTATCTAAATTATCTAAATTATCTAAATTATCTAAATTATCTAAATTATCTAAATTATCTAAATTATCTAAATTATCTAAATTATCTAAATTATCTAAATTATCTAAATTATCTAAATTATCTAAATTATCTAAATTATCTAAATTATCTAAATTATCTAAATTATCTAAATTATCTAAATTATCTAAATTATCTAAATTATCTAAATTATCTAAATTATCTAAATTATCTAAATTATCTAAATTATCTAAATTATCTAAATTATCTAAATTATCTAAATTATCTAAATTATCTAAATTATCTAAATTATCTAAATTATCAAAATTATCTAAATTATCTAAATTATCTAAATTATCTAAAGTATAAAATTATCAAAATTATCAAAATTATCAAAATTATCAAAATTATCCAAATTAACAAAATTATCAAAATTATCAAAATTATCGAAATTATTAAGATTATCAAAATTATCAAAATTATCAAATTTATCAAATTTATCAAATTTATCAAAATTTTCAAATTTATCAAAATTATCAAAAAGATCAAAATTATCAAAATTATCAAGATTACCAAAATTATCAAAATTATCAAAATTATCAAAATTATCAAAATTATTAATGTTATCAATATTATTTAAATTATTAAAATTATCAAAATGATCAAAATTATCAAAATCATCAAAATTATCAAAATTATCAAAATTATTAAAATTATCTAACTGCTTATCAAAATTATTAAAATTATCAAAATTATCAAAATTATCAAAATCATCAAAATTATCAAAATTATCAGAATTATCAAAAATATCAAAAATATCAAAAATATCAAAATTATCAAAATTATCAAAATTATCAAAATTATCAAAATTATCAAAATTATCAAAATTATCAAAATTATCAAAATTATCAAAATTATTAAAATTATCAAAATTATCAAGATTATCAAAATTATCAAACCAAGTAAGGAACTTATCAAAATTTTTAAAATTATTTTTAAATGATCAAAATGTGCAAAATTAACAAAATGATAAAAATGCCCAAAATGACCCAAATGATCAAAATAACTAAAATCTAGATTAAATTTTCAAAACAACCTATCCCTCATGGGTTTCCTATGCAGATAGGGCCTTTTGAAAATTTAATCGAGAAATGACCAAAATGACAAAAATGATCAAAATAATCAAAATAATTAAGATGATCAAAATGACCAAAATGACAAAAATTGCTGATTTGACCAAAAAAGCCGAAATGACCAATTTCACAAAACTGATCAAAATGACTAAGCTGACCAAAATTATCAAAACTGTCAAAATTATTGAAATTACTTAAATTTCTGAAATTATTAAAATAGCCAAAATTACCAAAATGCCAAAAATGATCAAAATAACAAAAATGAATAAAATGATCAAAATGACCGAATTTACCAATATGGTCAAAACAACGAAAATGATCAAAATGACTAAAATGACCAAAACTACCAAGATGACCAAAAATGTAATTTCTGTCGGACATGAACAGGTATTTTGAAAACTTGTGTAAAAAAATCTATTAATAAATATTTCGTATCGTATTTACCATAAAATGTTTAGAAAAAAAGTAAAAAAAAAACTTTTTCAATGCATTTTATGGAGGTTCAATTTCTAATAGATATTTTTTAAATACTTGTTCAAACATTAGCAGTTTTTTAAACTTCCAAATATGTGTTTCGAATTTTCGCTAACCCAACTCGACAGAACTACGTAAGTTACTGCAATTTCCTTGAAGCTGCTTTTAAAAACTCGGGGCGATGCTTTCCCCTTTCACCTCAACCAAAACAAAAGCTGTCCAATGTTTGTGATTCCAATTCATTTGTCAAAAAAGCTCATGTTCTAAGGAATATAATAATATTAAAAAATAATTTGCTAAATTGTTTGCTAAAAAAACATATTAAATCCTAGCTTTTTAAGTTTATAAAGAACTGATTTTGAAGCAATACAATATTTTTTAATGCATTATTTTCAAAGTTTTTTATGTTAAATCCTCTAAAATTCATAAAAAAAATATGACACCCCGTATAGAAACCTTAGGACAAAGTTCTTTGTCAATATATCTTGTCAAATTTGTTTATTTTGTGTCGTAAACTGCTCATTATTGAAATACTGTAGAAACTAACAGAAATTAAGTGAACAAGTCAATGAACTTTAAACTTCTGATTTTTATTTTCCTGTCGAAGTTTAACTATTTGTTGAATTGACCTTAAGGGTGCACAGCAACGAAGGAAGTTGTTGTCTTCTTATTCCAAAATTGTCAAACTTACGGACCCAATCCTGCAATAACGGGATTGTAAAATTAATCAAACTTTGTTGTAAATTACTTTGTGGAAAGTACTTTAGGGGATGAATTAAAAAATATTTCGATAGTACCCGTAGTTTTGAAGATACTAAAAAGTCTGTAACAAAAATCTGGGTGCAAATGCTCTGGTTGATGTGCACCGTTAAGCTAAAATATTTTTTTTAAATTATTGGCATTATATTGATAAACATCTTTTATACTTGTCCAATATTAAAACATCCCGGGCAGACGGTAATAACAAAATCTATGCCATTTCAATAACAAATACTGTTAAAATAAGTGTTATGGAATCTTCTTGAAAAATCAATTTTTGCATAAGAGTTTAATAACAGTTTATGTTATCATAACACAATTTGTTATTGGTCTAATATTGGTTCAAAGCCAAAACAACTTTGGAATAACATTTTTTGTTATGGAAGAATACCTCCAATTGTTATTGGGATGAACGAATTAGTTGTTAAAATATCAAATAATAATAACAAAGATTTGTTCGAAGAATAACTAAAAATGTTATTAGTCTACAATAAAAATCCAATAACAAAAAAATCATAACGTTGAATAACAAATCTTGTTATAAATATCATAAAATGATATTGGCCTAATATTTTCAAATATGAAAAAATGTTTTTTCCAAGTTATTTCCGTCTGCTCGGGTAAGCAATAATTCCCAATATTTCTTTCAAAAAAGAATCTTGGGGAAACCTTAAAAATATATTGTTGGTTTTGTAACAGACATGACCAAAACGACAAAGAGTTCGATAAATTCGGCGACAAGTAAAATTTCATGCTTGTTTTTTTTTTCAAAAGTTTAACAATGATTCTTTTTTATTCTCCAGAACGAGGAAAGCCCATGCTGCCGATTGCGAATAAAAGTCATCGCCGGTCAACAGCTGGCCAAAAAGGACATTTTCGGTGCCAGGTACGTTCCAATCAATCTACCGAAAAAAAAACCCAATTCTAACCTCACTCTCCACCCTCCTCTACCGCAGTGACCCGTACGTCCGGATCGACCTGAACACGATCGCCGGCGACGAAAACATCGACTCGGTGCTCACCAAGACGAAAAAGAAGACGCTGAACCCGCGCTGGAACGAGGAGTTCGTGTTCCGCGTCAAGCCGAACGAGCACAAGCTGGTCTTTCAGGTGTTCGACGAGAACCGGCTGACGCGGGACGACTTCCTCGGGATGGTGGAGCTGTCGCTGGCCCAGCTGCCGAAGGAGACCGAGGGCGCGCAGATTCCGCCCAAGAGCTACCCGTTGCGGCCGCGCAGGTCAGTAGGGTATGTTTGGGTTTTTGTTGCGATTTTTATTTGCTACTTTTGGTTAACAACTTTTATTTGCTGTTTTTTCGGTTTTTTTGGTTGGATTTTTTGGACGGAGCGAGCCCCTCCCGGAATACTAACACCAACACGAACGCCCCACACATTCTCAAACAAAATCCACACCTTGTCAGATAGTTTGTATGAGTTTGGTTTTTGACAGCTGCTGCGCCCACCCCAAACATAACCTCAAATAAACTCATGTTGATCCAAAACTCGCTGATTCTAACCTCACTCTTTGGAACTTTGACTTGCAGTGCTCGCTCGAAGGTGCGCGGCCAGCTGGATCTGTACCACGCGTACATTCAGGACCAGAACACTCCGGCCGGGGAGGCCGACTGGGAAATCATCGAATCGAATAACTCAATCTCTAGTGTAAGTTTAAAAAAAATGTCTAACAAAAATCAAAACTAAAAGAAGCTATTTTTTTTAGAATACCAACGTGGTCGCAAGCCGCCCGGCCGATATACTGCCCTCGGGCTGGGAGGAGCGCCAGGATGCCAACGGACGGACCTACTACGTGAACCACCTGGCCCGGTCGACGCAGTGGGAGCGACCCACCGCCGTGTAAGTAGATGCAGTTTCAAATTGAATGTTAAATTTTGATATTTAGCAACGAACCTTGAAGTCGAAATTGCCAAAACGACCAAAACGGTCAAAATTATCAAAATGATCAAGGGAGCGTTTTTTGACTACATAACGCACGAAGAACGCTCCCTAAAATGAAAAATTCAAAATGACCAAAACGACTAAAATGACCAAAATTGTCAAAAACGATCAAAATTACCAAAATGGTCAAAATGACAAAAATGTCCAAAATTACCAAAATTACAAAAAAGTCAAAATGGTAAGAACCACCAAAATGGACAAAATTACTAAACGGGTCAAAAGTCAAATGACCAGAATGGTCAAAATGTTTAAAATGACCAAAATGGCCAAAACTACCAAAACGGTCGAAATGATTAAATTGACCAAAAGGGTCGAAAGTCAAAATGATCAGAATGACCAAAACGGTCAAAATAACCAAAATTTTAAAAAATGAACAAAATGGTCAAAATGACCAAATGCCCAAAATTACCAAATATCCAACATAGCCAAATTGGTCAAAATAACCAAAATGGTCAAAATGACCAAAATTACCAAAATGATTAAAATTACTAAAAGGGTCAAAAGTCAAAATGATCAGAATGACCAAAATGGTCAAAATTATCAAAATGACCACAATTGTCAAAATGACCAAAATGGTCAAAATGACCAAAATGGTCAAAATGACCAAAATGGTCAAAATGACCAAAATGGTCAAAATGACCAAACGGGTCAAAATGACCAGAATGGTCAAAATTGCCTTGACAAAAATAGACCAAAATGGAAAAACGACCAAAACGGTCAAAATGATAGAAATTACCAAAATTAACAAAACGATCAAAATGACCGAAAAAAAAACACAATGTTCAATGACCAATGACAAAAAATGACAAAAAAAAAGTCAAAATGACCAGAATGGTCAAAATGGCAAAATGATCAAACTTACCAAAATGATCAAAATTACCAAAGTGGTAAAAATTACCAATATCGTCAAAACGGTCAAAATGGTCGAAATGACCAAGTACAAAAATTACCAAAATGAACAAAATTACCAAAAGGGTCGAAAGTCAAAATGGTCATAATGGACAAAATGACCAAATTGGTCGAAATGATCAAAATTACCAAAACGACCAGTAATTAAACGGGACAAAAGTCGAAATGACCAGATTGGACAAAATTACTTAAAAAAGTAAAAATGACCAAAACGGTCAAGATGACCAAATGTCCAAAATTACCAAATTGGCCAAAATTACCAAAATGGTCAAAATGACCAAAAGTACCAAAAGGGTCGAAAGTCAAAATGACCAAAATTACTAAAATGATCAAAATTGTCAAAATGACCGAGATAGTCGAAATGACCAAAATTACCAAACGGGTCAACAGTTTGACCAGAATGGTCAAAATAACCAAAATGGTAAACATGACCAAAATGGCCAAAATGACGAAAAATATCAAAATCGTCAAAATTTGCAAAAAGAAATAAACATTTTTAGTCAAAATTACCAAAATTACTAAAAATGTCAAAAATGTCCAACATATAAAAAGAAGTTCAAATGGTCAGATTGACCAAAACATTCAAAATGACCAAAATAATCAAAATGACCAAAACGGTCAAAATGATCGAAATTACCAAAATGGTCAAAATGACCAAAAGGATCAAAATGACTAAAATAACCAAGCGAGTCAAAAGTCAAAATTACCAAAATGACCAAAATGGTCAAAATGACCAAAACGGCAAAAATTACCAAAATGGTCAAAATTACCGAATTGGTCAAAATTACTAAAACGGCCAAAATGATCAAAATGGTCAAAATAGCCAAAACGACCAAAACGGTCAAAATGATCTAAATGACCAAAATGACCTAAAGGGTCAAAATGGTCAAAATGATCAAAATGGTCAAAATTACCAAAATGGTCAAAATGACCAAAACGGCCAAAATGACCAAAACGGTCAAAATGATCGAAATGACCAACATGGTCAAAATGACCTAAAGGGTCAAAATGACCAAAATAACCAAGCGAGTCAAAAGTCAAAATTACCAAAATGACCAAAATGGTCAAAATGACCAAAACGGCAAAAATTACCAAAATGGTCAAAATTACCGAATTGGTCAAAATTACCAAAACGGCCAAAATGATCAAAATGGTAAAAATATCCAAAACGACCAAAACGGTCAAAATGATCTAAATGACCAAAATGACCTAAAGGGTCAAAATGGTCAAAATGATCAAAATGGTCAAAATTACCAAAATGGTCAAAATGACCAAAACGGCCAAAATGACCAAAACGGTCAAAATGATCGAAATTGGGTACTAAAGCCCTATGTCAATTTTTATGTACAACGGTAAAAAACACGATTAAAAACAATTTCTGATCACTTTTTTTCATTTTAATGCAAAATTTTGTTTCGACAACACAACATTTTTTCGATGGATCAACTATGGTCCCCTTGAAACGAGCTGTCAAGTAGGAGCTTTTCTGTCAAGAAGGACCGCGAGGTTAATTTTTCAAAATTGATTTAAAAATCCATTTTAAACTCTTTGTGGTCGTACAAAGGGTCATTGTACTCAGGAAAATAAGCTTTATCGCTGTAAACAATAATATTAGGAATCTAAGCTTCATTTTAGGACCCAATTACCAAAATGGTCAAAATGACTAAAAGGGTCAAAATGACTAAAATAACCAAGCGAGTCAAAAGTCAAAATTACCAAAATGACCAAAATGGTCAAAATTACCAAAATGGTAAAAAATACCAACATGTACAAAAAGATCAAAATGACCAAAATTACCAAAAGGGTCAAAATGGTCAAAATTACCAAAATGATCAAAATGGCCAAAAAGGTCAAAATTACCAAAATTATCAAAATTCTCAAAATTGCCAAAAAGGCATAAACGACAAACGGTCAAAATTACCAAAATTACTAAAAAATACAAATATGACTAAAATTTAATAAAAAAGTTCAAATGGTCAAATTGACCGAAATGGTGAATATGACCAAAATGGTCTTAAATTACCAAAATGGTCAAAACGACCAAAATGGTCAAAATGACCAAAATGACAAAAATTACCAAAATGGTCAAAATTGCCAAAAAGGCTTAAACGACAATAACGGTCAAAGTACCAAAATTACTGAAAATGCCTAAAATTTCAAATAGTCAGATTGACCAAAATGGTGAAAATGGCCAAAATGGTCAAAATGACATAAACGGCCAAAATGACTAAAATAACCAAAATTGTCAAAATGGCCAAAACGACAAAAACGGTCAAAATGACCAAAATGGTAAAAAAAAAAATTACCAAAATGATCAAAATTGCCAAAAAGGCCTAAGCGACAAAATTACCAAAATTATCAAAAATGACAAATTGACCAAAATGGTGAAAATGGCCAAAATGGTCAAAATGGCGAAAATGGTCAAAATGACAAAAATTACCAAAATGGTCAAAATTGCCAAAAAGGCTTAAACGACAATAACGGTCAAAGTACCAAAATTACTGAAAATGCCTAAAATTTCAAATATTCAGATTGACCAAAATGGTGAAAATGGCCAAAATGGTCAAAATGACATAAACGGCCAAAATGACATAAATGGCCAAAATAACCAAAATGACCAAAACGACTAAAATGACCAAAATTGTCAAAATGGCCAAAACGACAAAAAACGGTCAAAATGGCCAAAATCGTCAAAATTACCAAAATGGTCAAAAATTACCAAAATGGTCAAAATTGCCAAAAAGGCATAAACGACAAAATTACCAAAATAATCAAAATGACAAATTTACCTAAATGGTGAAAATGGCCAAACTGACAAAAATTACCAAAATGGCCAAAATTGCCAAAAAGACTTAAACGACAAAATCACTAAAATTACTAAAAATGACATGCCAAATCACCAAAATTACTAAAAATGACATGCCAAATTACCAAAATTACTAAAAATGACAATGCCTGAAATTTAAAAACAAAATGGTCAAATATTACAAAAATGGTCAAAATAACATAAACGGCCAAAACTACATAAATGGCCAAAATAACCAAAATGACCAAAATTGTCAAAATGGCCAAAACGACTAAAACGTCAAAATGGTCAAAACGATCAAAATGCTCAAAATTACTCAAATCGATAACAAATACCAAAATGATCATAATTACTAAAACGACCAAAACTACACTCAAACCCCGATGGTTTGACACCAACTGTTGTCAAACGAACGGGGTCACTTTTTAGTTTGACACCCCTTTTACACGAAGTTCACACACACTATCAAACGTTTGTTTTGATAGTGTACGTGAGCGCCGTGTAAAAAGTGACAGTTCGTCACTTTTTCGTTTGACTTTGACCAACCAACGGGGTACAAACTAAAAAAGTGTCAAACGAAAAAGTGACCAACCATCGGGGGTTGAGTGTACTAAAATAACCAAATTGGTCCAAAGGGACCATCCATAAACCACGTGGACACTTTAGGGGGTATGGCGATTGTCACGCTCCATACAAAAAGATTTTTTTTGTATGGACAATTGTCCACGAAGGGGGGGGGGGGGGTTCGAGATTCCCAAAAAAGTGTCCACGTGGTTTATGGATGGTCCCTAAATGGAAAAAAAATATTTTAAATTACGTTCGGGTAGTGTTTACATTACAAGATAACATGAACTATTTTTACCAATTTACAATGTTTTTCTTTTAATTTATTTAAACAATGTTTTAAAACTTACCTGACATCTCCTTCCGTTCCTTCCAGTTTGACCCAATCATCCCAGGACACCGACATGGCAGCCGCCTTCCAGCGACGTGTTCACATCAGCGTGGATGACAACATTACGGTAATTCTTCCTGTTCCAAACTGGTTCCCACTTGTTTACCAACTTCACAGAATTCTTACCAAAAAAAAACTTACACACATTGCATGCCGGAATGTTGCGTCAACACTTTTTTTAACTAGTTAAATTTTCCACTTTTGTTTATCGCATGCCTTCCTTACAAAATCAATATATCAAAACAAAAACAAAACAAATTCGTATCGTTTCGTCGCGAATGTTGATGTTTTCGCGCGCGTGTTGCAAAACCCATCAACGCAGGAGGACAACGCAGACACCGACAACGACTCGATCAGTCTGACCAACGACGAAACGGAAGAGGAAGACGACGAGGTCGACGATCCGCCACCTTCCGTGCAGGAAGTCGCGCTCGTCACTTCCTCTTCGCTCGACCGTCAGGACACGGTCGACTCCCAGTCGAGTCCGCTGGTCATCGAGGAAGCGTCCGGTCGGGAGGAACCGGTGGCACCGCCCGAGGACGAAGTCGGCGTTGACGCGCTCAGCGCGGACCTCGCCGATGATCACGAAGAGGTGGATGAGCGTGTTTGAGCGTGTGATTGTTGCTTGTGACCCCCTTTTAGGCTTAAGATCTTGGTTTCTGCTTTACCCTCACCCTTTTTTTTTTGACAAGTTGTGTTGCATGTTTCACCCGTTCTGTTTTTATTTTGTTTTGATCTTGTGCGTGTGAGCAGTCCAGCAACGCGAGCCTCTCGTCCGAGGTGGCGGCTATGCGGTTGGACACTTCGTTGAACAGCTCGGCAGCTTCGCTGCTTCCGGCGATCACGGAGTCAACGCCAAGAAATGACGAAGCCGTGGTGTTCCGGTCGGACTCGCTGCGCTCGCTGCCGACGATCCGGGTCAGTTCGCCGCCGCAGCTTCCGGCCGCGCTGGTGCGCAGCCCGAGCCGGGTAGCTTCGGTGGCGAACCCCGGCGTAGCCGGCATTAGCCGAAGGTTGGTGTACGCGCCTTCCGGTTTGCTCGCACGAACTAACCTCACTTTGTACACCCTATTTTTTCGCGCAATGAAGAAGAAGACTTCCGTCGGCACTGCCAACGATCGTGCGATCGCGACCGGTGACGATCCAACCCAGAAGCCCGGAAGATCTACCGCCGCCGTCCCCGGAAAGCGTTCCGGAACTGTTTGAGGAGGAAGAGGGAGACGAAGGTTCCGCCGGAGAGGTAACTTCCGTCCAACGCGTTCGTCCGCTTTGCGCTCTGCTGCTCTTTGTTTGTGTTTTTTGCTCGTCGACTTGTGTGTGTATTAGTGCGCCAGGATGTAGATGCACTAGCAGCTCTCTCTGTTGGTGGTGGTCATAACCTCCAAACGTCAACGCTAACGCTAAAGCTTGCCCTCTGTTTTCCACAGGATGGTGACCACGCGGCGCAGAACCGGATACTGCAGCACCTCAGCGAGAGCAGTCGTCGCTCCTCGAGCCGTTCGTCGATCGGTAGCGACAACAGCGTTCGAGGAAGTCTCAACGGAGGAGCGGGCGGTTCCGCGGCCCATCCTCCGGCCAACGGAGACGACGAAGCGGACAGCGGCGGAGGAGGAACCCGACGAGCGTCGACTACCGCCACCAACAACAACAACGACACGGGTGACGACCGGTCGTCGACCCGCTCGTCGACGTCCAACGAGAACGATTCGTCCAGCAGTAGTCCGGCCGCGGCGGAAGCAGTGCTGCCAACCGGGTGGTCGATGCAGCTCGCGCCCAACGGTCGCGTGTTCTTCATCGATCACAACGAGAAGAAGACCTCGTGGGTGGATCCGCGGACGGGTCGAGCCAGCCCGATGCCGAACGCGTCCAGCAGTGCGGCCATCAGTGACTCGCGGCGTCCGGAGGACGGACTGGCACCACTGCCGGAAGGTTGGGAGGAGCGAGTTCACACCGACGGGCGGATATTCTTCATCGATCACAGTAAGAACAAGTTCGTAGCCGACTCTGAGTTAAGACTGACCTTGTTGGACCTTTTTCAGACACGCGAACCACCCAGTGGGAGGATCCCCGCCTGTCGATGCCAAACGTAGCCGGCCAAGCAGTTCCTTACTCGAGAGATTACAAGCGGAAGTACGAGTACCTCAAGGGGCAGCTCCGGAAGCCGGTAAGTAGCAGCGAGATTCGTTTTAAAATTTCTACAATCAGTTTCGGTAACGTTTGCAACGAAATCGAAAACAAATATCCTCGATTTTGAAGCGTGACGATTGGTGACGGTTGGTGACGACTGGCTAAACATAAAACAAAAAGCACGCAACCATCCCGAACAAAGGGTTGCGGTTTGAACGGTTCTAATCGTTGGTTTTGGTTTTTAAATTGACCGTTGGATATTTCTTTTGTTTTAGCATTCAAATTATTTCGTGTTTTCCTTCCTCACCTTACTGAGGAAAGGCTATAAAATCATTTTTTAAATCTTTCTAAAATCGATAAATTCAACCATATCATGTTAGATTTTCAAGGCTTTCACTAAGAATATATTTTATGAAAATCTAGTAAGTTTCAAAGTTTAAATATATACTCAAAATTGTTCACAAAATACTGTATTTTTCCGAAAATACTCAAATTTTCTAAATATGCAATATGGGTATCAAACGAAACGAAATTTTGTATGTTTCTTTCACTTTACTAAAGTATTTTTGAAAAATACTAAAATTTTCACAAAATACCGTATTTTTGTAAAATACTAAAATTTTCACAAAATACCTTATTTTGTGCTTGCCATTTCATTAGGGCACAAAACTTTTGTGAACAAGAATGTATCCCTCTCACACCTTATGTAAACTGTCATTTGAGTGAAAGGGATACACTATTGTTTACAAAAGTTTTGTGCCCTTTTGAAATGTTAGACTCCATTTCTTCGCAAATACTCAAATTTTCTTAATTTGCAATATGGGTTTCAAACGAAGCGAAAATTTGAAAGCTTTTTAATTTTATTGCAGTTTGTTTGAAAAATACAAAAAAAAATCACAAAATACCATATTTTATCGAACATAATTTTTGTTTTAAATTGGGTATCAAACGAAGCGAAATTTTTGTATGCTTTTTCAATTTATTAGTGTTTTTTTTTAAATAGTAAAATTTTCACAAAATTATTTTTTTGAAAATTCAAATTTTTAAAATTTGCGATATGGTTATCAAACGAATTGAAGTTTAGTATGCTTTTTCAATTTATTAGAGTTTTTTCAAATACTGATTTTTTTACAAATAACCGTATTTTTTCAAAAATACTCAAATTTTCAAACGAAGCAAAATTGTGCATGCTTCATACATACATTCAAATTGTCAATGCATCATATCATACGTCGTTTGATACCCATATTCCAAACCCAGTGTTTAAAAAAAAACTAATAAATTAAAAAAATCATACAAAATTTCGCTTCGTTTGATACTCATATTACATATTTTGGTAATTTGAGTTTTTTGAGTTTTTTCCGAAAAAAAGGTATCTTGTGGAAAAAAAAATGTATTTTCCAAAAAAAACTCTGTCGATGTAAAAAAGCGAACCAAATTTCGGTATCAAACCCATATTGCACATTTTGAAAATGTTAAATATTTTTGAAAAAATACGGTCATTTGTGAAAAAACAAAAAATAAAATATCTAATAAAGTGAAATAAGCACTCAAAATTTCGCTTCGTTTGATACTCATATTGCAAATCATGAAAATTTGAGTACTTTCGAAAAAAAACGGTATATTGTGAAAAAATTTGTATTTTCCAAAAAAAAACTCTGTGGAAAGCATACCAAATTTCGATTTGTTTGATACCCATATCGCACACTTTGAAAATGTTGAGTATTTTCGAAAAAATACGATAATTTGTGAAAATTTTAGTATTTTTCAATAAAACTCTAACAAAGTGAAAAAAAAGCATACAAGAATTTGGAATTTTGGGAGTCGGGAAATCTGGAATTTGTGAATTTGAGATTGAGAATATGGAATTTTGAGAATCTTGGAATTTAGGATATTCGAATTTAGGAATAAGGAAATTTGAGAATCCGAGAATTTAAACATCAGAAAATTTGAATATAGAGGAGTTTGGGTTTTTTTTATTAATCTGGAATTTCGGGAATATATAAATTTTGGATTTTGGGATTTTGGATATCTGGGCATTTGAGATTTTGAGAAAGAATTTGAGAACTTTAAAATTAGGGAATTTGGGAATCTTTGAATTTGGGATTTGGTGATATTTGATTTTTCGGTATTTCGGTATTTGGGAATATTCGAACTCGGAAAAAAAATTATTTGTTTTTTTTTTTAAGAATTTGGGAATAAGGAACGTAGGAATCTGAGAATAGAAAAAAAATAAATTTGGAAATTGAGGGTTTAAGATATTATGATTACGGGAATTCGGGAAATTTTTTTTTGTAGATTTGGGAATCTGGAAATTCGGAATTTTGATAATTTACGATTTTTGTAATCTGAGAATTTGGGAATCTGAAAATTCTAGATTTTTTTCGAGGAATTTTATATTTAGAGAAAGAGTTTGAGAATTTTTAAAATTAGGAAATTTGGGAATAAAGGATCATTGGAATCTGGGAATTTGGGAACTAAGAATTTGGGAATCTGTGAATTAGGTAAATTTGTTTTTTTCAAAATCTTGAAATCTGAGGATTGGGGAATCTGGATACTTGGAATTTTGGGAATCTTCGAATTTGAGAATTTGTGATTTTGAGAATTAGTTATAAACTGAATTGAATTGAAATTTGTGGAATCAGTGAATTTGAGGATTTGGGTTTTTAGGAATTAGAAAATAAAAAAAGACATTGGGAATCTGGGAATAAAAAAAAGGAAATTAGTGGTTTGGGATATTTGGAATAATGGAATTCTGGAAAGGATCTTGTAAATTTGGAAATCTGAAAATTCGGAATTTTGGTAATTTGCGATTTTTTGAATCTGAGGATTTGGTAATCTGAAATTTAGGGATTTTTTGAATCTGGGAATTTGAGATTTTGTGGGAGTCTGGAAATCTGGATTTGAGATTAGGAATATGGAAATTTGGAAATCTTGGAATTTGGGATTTTCGAATTTGAGAGTTAGAAATTTTGAGAATCCAGGAATTTAAACATTTCAGAATTTGAAAATAAAAGAATTTGGGGTTTTAATAGTTCGGGGATCAATAATTTTTGGCTTTTCGGAATCTGGAAATATTGGCATTTAATATTTTGGGAAAGAATTTGAGAACTTTGAAATTAGGAAATTTGGTAATAAAGGATCATAGGAAATCTGAGAATTTGGCAATCTGTGAATTTGTGATATTGGGAAATTAGATTTTTCGGAATCTGGATACTTGGGATTGTAGGAATATTTAAATTTGGGAATTTGTAATTTTGAGAATTTGGGTTTTTAGTAATTTGAGAATAAGGACATTGGGAATTTGGAAATAAAAAAAAATAATTTGAATATTTTGTGTTTGGAATACGGGAATTCGGGAATTAAGGATTTTTTTTTAAATTTGGGAATCTGGAAATTTGGGATTACGGTAATTTACGATTTTTTAAATCTGAGGATTTGGGGAACTGAAAATTCAGTTCGGGAAAGAATTTGAGAATTTTAAAATTAGGGAATTTGGGAATAAAGGATCATTGGAATCTGGGAATTTAGGTATTTGGGAATTTGCGAATTTGAGAAATTTTATTTATTTGGAATCTGGAAATCTGAGATTTGGGAAATCTGGGTACTTGGCATTTTGGGAATCTTCGAATTTGGGAATTTGTAATTTAAAGAATTGGAAATTTGGGACTCAGTGAATTTGGGTTTTAAGGAATATTGGAATATGGAAAGAAATCGGGAATCTGGGAATTAAAAGTTTTTTTTTTGAAAATTAGTGGTTTTCGATATTTGGAATACGGGAATTCGAGAAAGGATATTGTAAATTTGGAAATCTGGATATTCGGAATTTTGGTAATTTACGATTTATAGAATCTGAGGATTTGGGAATCTGAAAATTAGGGATTTTTTGAAACTGGGAATTTGGGATTTTCGAATTAGAGAATAAAAAATTTTGAGAATCCGAGAATTTAAATATTTGAGAATTTGAAAATAAAGGAGTTTGGGTTTTTATAAATCTGGAACTCCAGGAATAAACATTTTTTGGATTCTGGGAATCTATAAATCTGGGCATTTGAGATTTTGGGAAAAAATTGAGAACTTTAGGGAATTTTGGAATAAAGGATCACAGGAATCGGAGAATTTGGTAATCTGCAAATTGTGATTTTGGGAAAATTGATTTTTCGGAATCTGAGTACTTGGGATTTTGGGAATATTCGATTTTGTGAATTTTTGATTTTGAGAATTTGGGTTTTAGGAATTTGGGAATTAGGACAATGGGAATCTGGAAATAAAAAAAAGATATTTGAAGATTTGGTGTTTGGAATATTTGGAATACGGGAATTAAGAATTTTTTAAATTTGGGAATCTGGAAATTCGGGATTTTTTTCTGGGAATTTGAAATTGAAATCTAAGAATTTGGGAATCAGCAAATTTGGGAAATTTAATCTGGGGAATCTGGGGATTTGGAATTTTTGGAATATTTTATTTTGTGATTTTAAGTATTGGAAATTCGGGAATCAGTGATTTTGAGGATTTGAATTTTTGGGAATTTGGGAATAAGGAAGTACAATGGGAATCTGAAAATAAACAATATAAAAATTTGAAAATTAAGGGGTTTGGGATTTTTCAAATATGGGAATTCGGGAATAAAGGATTTTGGGAATCTGAAGATTTGGGTATCTGAAAATTCGGGATTATGAAATTTGGAGATTTCGAGAATCTTTGAATTTGGAAATCTGGAAAGTTGGAAATTTGGTATTTTTTTGGGAACCTGAGAATTTGGGATTTTAGGAATTCGGGAATAAAAAAATTAAGAATTCGGGAATAAAAAAATAGAATTTGAAAAAAATCTCTTCGGGATTTTTAATATCTGGGAATTCAATAAATAAAGAATTTTTGGATATCTGAAAAGTTGATATTTGGGGAATGTGGGATTTTTTTGCTGTCGGTTTCTCAGTTTAGGTTATGAAGATGAGCACTGATCTTCAAAAAATATTTTTTTGAAACAATTGTATTGTTTGGATGAAATTTGCATGATGCGATTTTTTTTCATACAAACTCATTTTGCAGTAATTCCGTTAAGGTTTCAATATTATTTAAAAAAATATTTAAAAATTTTATTTTGAATATTTGAAACGAGAAGATTTTTTTTCCACAGGCCAACGTCCCGAACAAGATCGAGATCAAGGTGCGGCGGGCGTCCATCCTGGAGGACTCGTACCGCATCATCAACTCGATCACCAAGGTCGATCTGCTCAAGACGAAGCTGTGGATCGAGTTCGAGGGCGAGGCGGGCCTGGACTACGGCGGGCTGGCCCGCGAGTGGTTCTACCTGCTGTCGAAGGAGATGTTCAACCCGTACTACGGGCTGTTCGAGTACTCGGCCATGGACAACTACACGCTGCAGATCAACCCGTTCAGTGGGCTGTGCAACGAGGATCACCTGCACTACTTCAAGTAAGTTACAGCACGAGAATTTGGTAGACGGAACTAAACGGAACCCCTTTCCACCTCAGGTTCATCGGACGGGTAGCCGGCATGGCCGTGTACCACGGCAAGCTCCTGGACGCGTTCTTCATCCGCCCCTTCTACAAGATGATGCTCCAGAAGCCAATCGACCTCAAGGACATGGAGGCCGTCGACATGGAGTACTACAACTCTCTGCTCTGGATCAAGGAGAACGACCCGAGCGAGCTGATGTTGACGTTCTGCGTGGACGAGGAAACGTTCGGCTACACCAGCCAGCGGGAACTGAAGCCCAACGGCGCCGACATCGAGGTCACCAACGACAACAAGGACGAGTACATCAAGCTAGTGATCGAGTGGCGCTTCGTGGCCCGCGTCAAAGACCAGATGCAGGCCTTCCTCGAGGGGTTCGGCCAGATCGTGCCGCTCAACATGCTGAAGATCTTCGACGAGAACGAGCTGGAGCTGCTGATGTGCGGCATCCAGAGCATCGACGTCAAGGACTGGAAGCGCAACACGCTGTACAAGGGCGACTACTTTGCGAACCACGTCATCATCCAGTGGTTCTGGCGTGCGGTCCTCTCCTTCTCGAACGAGATGCGCGCCCGGCTGCTGCAGTTTGTGACCGGTACGAGCCGGGTGCCGATGAACGGCTTCAAGGAGCTGTACGGCTCGAACGGGCCGCAGATGTTCACGATCGAGAAGTGGGGCACGCCGGAGAACTACCCGCGGGCGCACACGTGGTAAGTTTAGAGCTGTCATTCGAGTGACAGGTTCGGAAAAAAACGATAAGAAGGGCAGAAATCAATCGGCAGTATAAATAACAAATGGGAGAAAATATCAATCGGCAGATCGTTCAATGAAAGATTTATAAAAATTGCAAAAAAAGCTTTGGCAGAATTTCAAAAGGCAGAGAAGTTCAATCGGCAGAATGGCCAATCTGCCGAAAAGCAGAAGCAGAAAGGCATTTGGCAGAATTTATATCTGGCCTACATTATTTCTGTGTTAAACTGCAGAAAAAAAATAATTTAATAATTTAACAATTTAATAATTAAATAATTTAATTTAAAATTTTAATAATTTTACGAATATTACGATTTTTAAGATTTTTTAAGATTTTTTACAAATTTTACGAATTTTGCGTATTTTACGAATTTTACGAATTTTGCGAATTTTACGGGTTTCAAAAATTTTGCGAATTTTACGAATTTTGCGAATTTTACGAATTTTACAAATTTTACGAATTTTACAAATTTTACGAATTTTACGAATTATGCGTATTTTACGAAGTTTACAAATTTTGCGTCTTTATGAATTTTACAATTTTTTACAATTTTTTAGAGTTTTACGAATTTTGCGTATTTTACTAATTTTAATTTTACGCCTTTTACGATTTTTACAAATTATACAAATTATACGAATTTTACGAATTTTACGAATTTTGCGTATTTTCCGAATTTTACGAGTTTTAGGAATTTTGGTAATTTTACGGATTTCAAAAAAATTACGAATTTTGCGAATTTTACAAATTGTACGAATTTTACGAATTTTGCGAATTTTACAAATTTTAAGAATTTTACGAATTTTGCGTATTTTACGAATTTTACAAATTTTGCGTCTTTACGAATTTAAAAATTTTTTACAAAATTTTCGAGTTTTACGAATTTTGCGTATTTAACTAATTTTAATTTTACGCCTTTTACGAATTTTACAAATTATACGAATATTACGACTTTTGCGTATTTTACTAATTTTATTTTTACGAATTTTATAAATTTTACGATTTGACAAATTTTACGAATTTTACTAATTTTACAAATTTTACGATTTAAAAAAAAATACGAATTTTACGAATTTTACAATTTATACGAATTTTACGAATTTTACGAATTTTGCGTATTTAACGAATTTTACGATTTCTACGAATTTGGCGTATTTTACTAATTTTACAGTGTTTTACAAATTTTAATTTTATCAATTTACTAATTTTCAATTTATGAATTTTACGAATTTTACAAATGTTACAAATTTTACGAATTTAACGAATTTAACGAATTTAACGAATTTAACGAATTTAACGAATTTAACGAATTTAACGAATTTAACGAATTTTACAAATTTTACAAATTTTACAAATTTTACAAATTTTACAAATTTTACAAATTAAAAAAAAAAAATTATGGGTATCAAACGATTCGAAATTATGCTTGTATTTTCACAAAACACCGTATTTTTGAAAGTACTCAAATTTTCATGATTTGCAATATGGGTATCAAACGAAACGACATTTTATCTGCTTTTTCATTTAAAAAAGCAGTTAAAATACAGTTAAAATTTCGAATCGTTTGATACCCATTTCACAAATTCTTAAAATTGAAGTATAAAAAAATGGCTTTTTTGAAATTTTTTTATGGGCAAAACAATTTTTACAAATTTTACAAATTTTACAAATTTTACAAATTTTACAAATTTTACAAATTTTACAAATTTTACGAATTTTACAAATGATGCGTATTTTTCGAATTTTGCGATTTCTACGAATTTGGCGTATTTTACGAATTTTACAGTGTTTTACAAATTTTACGAATTTTAAGAATTTTACGAATTTTGCGTATTTTACTTATTTGAATTTTATGAATTTACTAATTTTAAATTTACGAATTTTATGAATTTTACAAATGTTACAAATTTTACGAATTTTACGAATTAAACAAATTTTACGAATTTTAAGAATTTTAAGAATTTTAAGAATTTTAAGAATTTTAAGAATTTTAAGAATTTTAAGAATTTTAAGAATTTTAAGAATTTTAAGAATTTTAAGAATTTTAAGAATTTTAAGAATTTTAAGAATTTTAAGAATTTTAAAATTTTAAAATTTTAAAATTTTAAGAATTTTAAGAATTTTAAGAATTTTAAAATTTTAAAATTTTAAGAATTTTAGAATTTTAGGAATTTTAAAATTTTAAGAATTTTAAGAATTTTAAGAATTTTAAGAATTTTAAGAATTTTAAAATTTTAAGAATTTTAAGAATTTTAAGAATTTTAAGAATTTTAAGAATTTTAAGAATTTTAAAATTTTAAGAATTTTAAGAATTTTAAAATTTTAAGAATTTTAAGAATTTTAAGAATTTTAAAATTTTAAGAATTTTAAGAATTTTAAGAATTTTAAAATTTTAAGAATTTTAAGAATTTTAAATATTTTAAGAATTTTAAGAATTTTACGAATTTTACGAATTTTACGAATTTTAAGAATTTTAAGAATTTTAAGAATTTTAAGAATTTTAAGAATTTTAAGAATTTTAAGAATTTTAAGAATTTTAAGAATTTTAAGAATTTTAAGAATTTTAAGAATTTTAAGAATTTTAAGAATTTTAAGAATTTTAAGAATTTTAATAATTTTAAGAATTTTAAGAATTTTAAGAATTTTAAGAATTTTAAGAATTTTAAGAATTTTAAGAATTTTAAAAATTTTAAGAATTTTAAGAATTTTTGAGAATTTTTTTTCTGTATACTGACTTAAACAACTTTTCACTTCTTTTTCACCCATGCAGCTTCAACCGGCTGGATCTGCCCCCCTACGAAAGCTATCTGGCGCTAAAGGACCGACTGATCAAAGCAATCGAGGGCAGCCAAGGCTTTGCCGGAGTGGACTAAGCGCGCGGCATGTCACAACAAGGACAACAAACAACAAAAGGTTTGCGCTTTATGTATATGTAAATATTTATTAAACAAGCAAGAAGATATCGCAAAATGGAATCATTCCGAACCCTCCCGGAAGCAAAATAATAGCAACTTACACACACTCACACAATGACATTAATGCAAATTGTTAGAGCACTTTGCAGCAATCAAGGAAAAAAAGATTTATTTTTGAGAGTCCCCCTTCCGCAAACTCCTCTCTTCTATTTTTTAGAAAACAAAAATTTGAATTTTAGCTAGCAACACTCACACACACATACATGACAATCGGTTGACAAGCATCTTCTGTTAAACACACCCACACACAGACATCCAGACGTAATAATTCGAGTGAGTCACACTGAAAACTCTTCAGCTGCCAAAACCACATCTTCGAAGTAGCTTCGATTGTTTGTTCCATGTCTCTCCTTTGAAAACGAAAACCAAATTTTTGTGTAGTCTGTAAAAAAGCATCACATTTTTACCTGTTTGTAGTTGAAAATTTAAAATTAAAAAAAAATCTGTGTTAGTTGAGAAGAAAAAAAAAACAAAGTAACCTTACACGAACAAAAAATATCAAAAGTCATGTTGAAGCGTGCGCGCGCACCTGTCATCATTTCTCCGCAGGAAATGCCTTAAAAAAAATCTTTTTCTATTACAACTTAAGTGACTTAGAGCAAAACAGAAAAAAAAAACAGGTTCAATCGTTATTCGTACCCGTTGATTGTTGACGCAACGCTCCCCCTCACTCTTTTTATTATTTATTTAACTGTTCCGCAAGCGTTAGTGTTGTCAGTTTTTCCAAATAATTGTGACACTTTGATAAATCGAAAAAGAAACATTAAAAAAAACGTGTTGTTACTTACCCTTCACCACTCTCCCCCCCCCTCGTTAAAGCTTTGTTAGACGAAAAACTTACTATTAAAAAAAGATACAGTTTAACACGGGCTGGCAACACTGGAGGAGTAAAAAAAAATGTTACGTGTAGTTACGAAAGGTGGATAAATATTTAAACAATGTTAGCAAACGAAGAAACGGGGAAGAAGAAGATGAAGTAAAAAAAAATACGGACACTGACAGCGGGCAACGGAACGGGAAGAGAAAGAATCAAAGAAAAATAGTTAAATATTTTCAAAGTATTTTTAACTCTTATGAGCTACAAATAAAATAAGGATACGAAAAATATGTATTTGTTTATTTTCTGGAAGTGGAATATCACCGACAATTTTTTTTATTTAATTGAACTATCGAAGATTTTATTTTTTCAATTCATGCAATCATGCGTTTTACATTGTTTAAATTCTTCTACAAAAGATTTTTTTTTGAGAAATTGTTGTTTTGTTTCAACGCAATCAATTCATTTGTTTTTTTCTGCGTGTACCATTAAAAAAAAAATAACATCAATGAACTCCTGTAAAAAACCCTAAAATCCGAGAGCTTATTTCAAACTGTGATCACAACATTCAAAAATTGGAAGAAAAATCCTGAAAGTGCCCTATTTGATTTATTAAAATAGTTTTTAACAGACATGCATCGGCACTAAGAGCTCTTCTTAAAGGAACTCAGCTTGTTCTGGTTGGCATTTAAGTTTAAAGTAATGTTATGCTTGTTGCCAGTTAAAAACGTCTTGTTTTTAGCATGAATAATATAGCCTCTCAGGGTCTTCAGGAGCCTTAAAGATTAGCGTAATTAGTGTACTCTAAACACTGGCACAACATGCTGGGAATCATCTACGTCAAATGCCAAACAGGTTTTTCTATAAGGGTAATTCTCTACCAACTCACACGAAATCGGGAAAAGTTGCCCCGACCCCTCTTCGATTTGCGTGAAACTTTGTCCTAAGGGGTAACTTTTGTCCCTGATCACGAATCCGAGGTCCGTTTTTTGATATCTCGTGACGGAGGGGCGGTACGACCCCTTCCATTTTTGAACATGCGAAAAAAGAGGTGTTTTTCAATAATTTGCAGCCTGAAACGGTGATGAGATAGAAATTTGGTGTCAAAGGGTGTTCCGGTTGACCATCCCTATGCCCTCAATTGGCAATGCACACCCCTGTGCATTTGACAGTTCCCGGCGTGCGCCGTGACAGCAGTTAAGTTGCGAACAAACACACCAACAGATCGGACGGAAATAAAGCGAGTTTTAGTTAGAGTCCCCGGCGTGTTTTCTTTCTCCTCGGTTCTGCCTCGTCGGACCAGTCCAAGGTCCACCAAAACATGGTCCTTCGGAGTCCGGATAGTTTTTCGTGCGAATCGGTGGACATGGAAAAACTGGTCCAAATTCGGAACGCACACCTGGTGCGAGTGAGAGGGGAGTTGGCGGCAGCCGAGAACCTGGCCGGGCGGAAAGTGACCGTTGGCGAGGCCCAGGATCGGCTCAACCTTCTCCGGGAGCTTGCTGGAGACTTCCGGCGAACGCAGACGGCCATCGAGGGAGAAGAAGAAAACCCGGCAATGCACGACTATCGGGAGGAGTTTAACGAGTCCTACTACAGCGCGATGAACATCATGGAGAGGTACGTTACGGCCAATAAACCGGCAAAATCGGGTTTCCGGACGGGCGGAATCAAAACCAACAACTGCGAACGCGACATCCGAGATGCGATGCAGTTGTTTCTCGAGACGCAACGCGCCACGATGAAGGGTCAGCTAGGGCCGGATTTGGAGGAAATGCTCGACCAAGTTGAGCGGTTGCTGTCATCGGGGGACGCCAAGGAGGAACCGGCCTACAACAACAATAAACCGGAAGCTCAACCAGGAAACGGAAATGGTGCGGAAGTGCCAGCGGAGACGCTTCGAGGAATCGATGGCAATCTTCCCCAAGCGCGGATTCACGACGATTTGGATTTTGAAGCATCTTTGCTCATTTTTGGGGATCAGGAGGAGGTTCCGAAGCCGCAGCAGCTTATTCCTTCCGGTCAGACAGCCACAGTGCTCACTCGGAACAAGGATGAATGCTTCATCGTGCGACTTCCGGTCAACGATTCGGAGTATACTGTATCAGGAACCAACAACCCGCATAATCAGGAACCAACGAGCCCAAACGGGATGGAAACGGACGTGGAGGTAACGTTTGCGGCAAGAAAACATCGTCGCCGGCACAGGTCGGTGGATGCGATGAACCGACACCGCGTTCCTGTTGAGAAACATGAAGCACAGCAACAAACAAAGAAGGCGAAGCGGAAGGGCAGCGAGTTTCCGACGCGGATCATATTCATCGGGAAATCACGCTCAGTTCACATCCCGCTGAGGCGGCAGAACAAGTGGCAACTCATGCACATCCCAACAAGCGAGATTTGGAGTCGATGGCATGTCCTGCATGCCAGCGTTCAGGGAAGCGGACCTCGGATTCAGATAAGCTACGATGGTGAAGGAGTAATCGGACAAGACAGGAGACGACCGGATGGCGACACTACGGAGAGCAAAGGCGAATCACGTGCGAAAGGTTTGAATGGTCTGCGTGCGGACATTGGGTTGAGGCACTCGTGCCTCAAGGCGGGGGAGTATGTTCCGGTTGACCATCCCTATGCCCTCAATTGGCAATGCACACCCCTGTGCATTTGACAGTTCCCGGCGTGCGCCGTGACAGCAGTTAAGTTGCGAACAAACACACCAACAGATCGGACGGAAATAAAGCGAGTTTTAGTTTTAGTTTATCCGGCGTGTCTCTTTCTTTTTCTCCTCGGTTCTGCGTCGTCGGACCAGTCCAAGGTCCACCAAAACAAAGGGATTTTTATGTAAAATTAGACGCCCGATTTGATGGCGTACTCAGAATTCCGAAAAAAACGTATTTTTCATCGAAAAAAAAAAACACTAAAAAGGTTTTAAAAATTCTCCCATTTTCCGTTACTCGACTGTCAAAATTTTTGGAACATGTCATTTTATGGGAAATTTAATGTACTTTTCGAATCTACATTGACCCAGAAGGGTCATTTTTTCATTAAGAACAAAATTTTTCATTTTAAAATTTCGTGTTTTTTCTAACTTTGCAGGGTTGTTTTTTAGAGTGTAACAATGTTCTACAAAGTTGTAGAGCAGACAATTACAAAAATTTTGATATATAGACATAAGGGGTTTGCTTATGAACATCACGAGTTATCGCGATTTTACGAAAAAAAGTTTTTAAAAAGTTACATTTTGCGTTTCTCTTTGTTTCGTCGTCCGTGTCTGTCGCGGGTGACAATGAACGGCCATGATCGATGACGACCAACTTTTTCAAAACTTTTTTTTCGTAAAATCGCGATAACTCGTGATGTTTATAAGCAAACCCCTTATGTCTATATATCAAAATTTTTGTAATTGTCTGCTCTACAACTTTGTAGAACATTGTTACACTCTAAAAAATAACCCTGCAAAGTTAGAAAAAACACGAAATTTTAAAATGAAAATTTGTGTTCTTAATGAAAAAATGACCCTTCTGGGTCAATGTAGATTCGAAAAGTACATTAAATTTCCCATAAAATGACATGTTCCAAAATTTTTTACAGTCGAGTTACGGGAAATGGGACAATTTTTAAAACTTTTTTAGTGTCTTTTTCGATGAAAAATAAGTTTTTTCGGAATTCTGAGTACGCCATCAAATCGGGCGTCTAATTTTACATAAAAGTCCCTTTGACACAAAATTTCTATCTCATCACCGTTTCAGGCTGCAAATTATTGAAAAACACCTCTTTTTTCGCATGTTCAAAAATGGAGGGGGTCGTACCGCCCCTCCGTCACGAGATATCAAAAAACGGACCTCGGATTCGTGATCAGGGACAAAAGTTACCCCTTAGGACAAAGTTTCACGCAAATCGAAGAGGGGTCGGGGCAACTGCTGTGTGAGTTGGCCGAGAATTACCCATAAGAGGAGTTATTGCGGATGCACGTCTGGTTTTTAATAAATTGTATAACATGTTACTAAATGAGATTACAATTTACAGCCGTAAAAAATGTTTCTCCCATTAAAAATTGACAAAAATAGCAATTTTTGAATACTTGAATTTTCTTGATTTGTAAAATGGGTATCAAACGATTCGAAATTTTAAATGTATTTTAAATGTTTTAGATTTTTTTGAATGAAAAAGCAGGTAAAATGTTGCTTCGTTTGATACCTATATTGCAAATCATGAAAATTTTAGTACTTTAAAAAAATACGGTATTTTGTGAAAATCAGAGTATTTCATTCAAAATACTGTAACATTCAAAAAAAACTCTTAAACAGTTGCAATACATGCAAAATTTCGAATCGTTTGATACCCATATTGTGAATTATAAAAAAATTTAGTACTTAAAAAAATACGGTATTTTGTGGAAATCAGAGTATTTCATTAAAAAAATCTAAAACAGTGAAAATGCATACATAATTTCGAATCGTTCGATACCCATATTGTGAATTATTTGTATTTTGTGAAAATTTAAGTTTTTCTTAAAAAAAACTCTAAAACAGTGAAAATGCATGCAAAATGGTGAATCGTTTTATACCCATATTGCGGAATTTAAATTCTTTAGTTTTTTTCGGGAAAATACGGTATTTTGTGAAAATTTGAGAATTTCATTCAAAAAAACTCTATAACAGTAAAAATGCATGCAAAATTTCGAATCGTCTGATACCTTTATTGCAAATTAAAAAAAAATGAGTACTTTTAAAAAAATACTGGGTTTAGTGATTTTTTTTAGTATTTATACTTTGAAACATATTATATTATCAAAAAAAATATTTACTAAAAGGATGCTTCAAATTTCACCATAATTTGGTCAATTTTAGAAATATAAAAAATATAGGTTATCGTCCGTTATCGTAGATAATATTATCGCCGATAGAATTATCGGAACAACGATAACGATAGATTATCGTTATCGTCCCGACGATAACGATAACCATAATTGTTATCGCTAGACGATTATATTATCGATGATAATTTTATCGATTAACAACCTTGATGCTTTTTATGATGCTTAAAAAAAGTCAAATTGCAAATTATGATAATTCTGAAGTTTTTTTTTTCGAAAAAAGGTAAATTTTTTTGAAGTTTCATTTTCCTTTGAAAGTTTTATTCAAAAACGCCCAAAACCGCAAACATTGATTTAAACAAACAACCTTTAAAAACTCTTGGATTGGGTTTTATAAAAAATAATTCAGATTTTTTTTGAAGAAATTATCTCGTGGATGAATACGATAACTCCGCAAAAAAATTGTTTAATTCAAATTTGCAGAATTTGATACTCTTATTTCTTCAAATCATTAAAAAATAGTACAGTCCAGATTCAATAATCCGAATCTTTGGAATAATTTTGCTTCTGATCATCGAATCTACGGATATTGGAATCAAGAAATAAAATAATATTGGAATGCCGAAGGTAATATAAAACCATCAGATAATCGAACTTCAGATATATCGGATAATCGAGTCTAGACTGTATTTGAAAAAAAAAACGAGAGAAAACTCGAGTACGTTACACAAGAATAATATATTTGGAAAATATAAGATTGTTAAAAGTACAACAATTGAAAAATTTAGTTTTCTAGTGTAATTTTCACCTAGTGCTTTTTAAATATTTTTTTTTCTAATTTGAATTTTTGTCATAAAGCAACGTCAAATTTTAATGGATTTTTTTTTATTACAGTTTCGGTGCAAAATACAAATTTTCACAAAATCTTTTTTTTTAAAGAACTATATTTGAAAAATAAAAATAATATTCTCAGACTGTAAACTATCAGACAAAAGTTCAAAAAAAAATTAGTATTTTACTTTATTTCAAGCATTTCAAACGAGATTAGTGCGCTGACCACGGGGACGCGCTGTCTTGTTTTTGTATGCTCATTTTCATTTCTTTTGTGTCGTTGTTTGTGTGGTTGGGTGCGTGGTTATTATATGGTGAAGGGATATTATTAAATGATCATTATATTGCATTATTATATTTAATTGATTATATAACCACACCATATTTTACACTTAACATATTATACAAAACACATATGAAACTGTAAACTGGAGCGTTTGGTACGGTATGTCCACGCATCCTTCCTCCCCTGTAGATTCTGTGAAATGTGATCCGTTCTCAGAATCCTCTCTGCGGTAAACACAACGCAGTAGAGCTGGCCGCTTTAATTTTTGCAATACATTTTCGGGTGTTCTCGGATGGACTGCAATTATTAATAATGACAAGAAAAGTGCTTCGGACGTAATCTAATCACAAGACTTTCCAGCATACTTTCATCGGACTGGCTGCGTTTGTGTTAGATTAGATTAGATTAGATTTCAAGCCAAAAGTGATTAGATTAGATTTCAAGCCAAAGTGTAAACAAAGAGCCTTTCCTGCTCGTCCTTTTTGTAAATGTCAACTAAACATTTTAGAACATTTCTAGAGTTTTTTTTTCTGAAAAGGTCCGATAAGCTATTGTCTTTCATATGTTTATAGGACCTATTAAAAAAACTCTAGATTTTACACCAGAAAACTAGATTTTTCAATCACTGTACTTTTAACAATCTAATATTTCCGCAGTAACAGTTCAAAAGGGCGAATCTGCGTTGGTAAACAAGCGGTCTATCCCCTTCTTACTTAACGTGAACTGTCACTTGAGCAAAAGGGATAGACTGCTTGTTTACAAACGCAGATTCACCCTATTGAACTGTTACTACGGATTTTTTTAAAATATCCAAAATATTTCATAACAAAAAATAAAATGATACTCGAAAAAAATGTCCAGATAATATGACATGAGATTCCATGAATACTTAAAAATAATATTTTATTTGTTGCTACATATTTTTACATTGACTGACCCCTCGATCATTTTGCTTTGTTGTTGTTTTTTGACGTTTGACGTTTGTACTTTGTACTACAGCCCAGTTATCGAGCAACTAGCTAAAAAGCAACCCAGTTAAACAACACTTAATTACCAAACAATTACTGTTTAAAAAATTTAAACAGAATGCCAGAAATTATATATTTTTTTAATACATTTCCACTGTTTAGGCCGATGCAAATATTTAAAAAAGTTTTTGTCCCTCGGCCCTGGCCGAGGTCAAGGGGGGCGCAAAAAAATAAAAAAATATAAAAATTTTAATAACAAGCCATAGTCTTCACATTTAAATGAAAAAAGTGTTTTAAAATGCATTTTACACTAGTTCAGTTGTTTTGCAATCATCAGTTTTCAAAAAATCTAAGATCTGACAAAAACAAAAATTGTATCAAAAAAAAGATTTTGCATCGAAAATTTTCAAAAAATCTTAAGAATTTTTAACAAACCCAAACATGCTCAAAATGATTTTAAACGCAGGAGAATATATTTTAATTTGAGTTCAGTTGGTTGCACTTGAATTTTCATTGAAATTTTGAAGTTTATTGTAAACAAATTTTTTTGCCCCCTGATTTTTCGGGCCAATTTTGAAGGGGGTGACAAAAACTTTTAAAAATATTTGTACCAGCCTTATGAGTTTTGGAATAAAATGCTATGACTTGCATTACATACGGTATTTCATGAAAATACTGAATATTTTTTAATTTTCAATATGGATATAGATATAGCCACCTACATTCGAGTAGGAGAACTTTGGTGCAAGGTTACGTTTACGTTTTTGCGCGATAAGTGCAAAGGCGAGTGAAAACTATTTTAAGGTTTTTTAAAAGAAAATTGATCTTTTGGAATAAAATAAAGTTAACAGGAGGTAAGAAATAAAAAGTTCTATCGATTGACTTTTTGATTTTTTGCTAAGTTGCCTTTTTCATTTAAAATTCTGAGATCCGGATTGAAAACGCAAGAATGAGGTTAGATTGCAAATTTTGAAAATCATTCCAATTACCATTTTTCAAGCAGAGCTTTGCTTTTATGGTAGAAGTGACTTTAAAAAATATTTGTCCACTTGAATAATCTACATTCTCAATTGATTAGTTAGGTTTTGGTTGATTAAAACATTCCCTTATTTTGAATCAGATAATGAACAGGTTAAATCGGCCATCACAACAATATTTTCGGTTATATCAATTAAGCTATTTATTTCTTACCTGAAAATGGTATAATTTGCTATTAATGTCGATTTTATGATGAAATAAAACAATTTCAAATTTCAAACCAACTTACTCGCTGTAGGTTATAATGAAAACATCACCCCAAGTTTCAGCGCCCTCTAGTGGGGGGTAATTTTGACGTTTGATTGCCTATCAAACGGTGCGAATATTTAATGCATTTTCACTTTATAAGAGTTTTTTTTGTAAAATATTAAAATTTCACAAAATACCATACGTCAGAAAAATACTAAAATATTCATGAAATATTACGATAATATGCGAATTGTTTTTTTTTCCAAAATCCCTTAATGATTCACTCTAATAAAGCAAAAAATAAAAAATTCCTTACACAGAAAAAAAAGTTAATAATAATAAAAAAAATTAATCATTTTTTTTGCCACAAAATATGTCACCATTTCCTGATGAATATTACCATCATTTTTTTTTGTGTAAATTACCATTTTTTTAAAGTTCATTTAAAACACTTTGTTTGGAAAATTCAAAGTTCAATAAATCGAATATCGATACAAAATTTACCGTCGATACAAATTGTGAAGACTTAAAAAAGTACTCTATTTGAAAAAACTCATTGATCACTTCTGGGTTTTTTTTTTAAAAAAGGTTCAATAAAAAAATTCCGGTTTTTGCTTTTTGGGTGTTTTTGAAACTGCCTTGAGTCAGGGATATTAAAAAACACCCAAAAAGCAAAAACTGAAAATTTGGTTTATTGGACCATTTCAAAAAAAAAAACTCCAGACTTCAAATTAAATATTTGCTACATTATGAAAATAATGGTTCTACTGATAACTTTAACTGTAAAAGACGATTTTGTGTCACTAAATTCATTTGAAAATACATTACCTATTTTAAACGGTTCATAAATTATTATTACAATAATGATTTTGTTCTTCAATTTTGATAACATAATCTTTAACAACCTTGAAATTTTGACAACACTACTCATTTTGACATTCCCACCCTCTAAGGTTGTGATAGTTTCACCAGGCAAAGCAAAAACAGTCCCACCTTCTTGTTTACTTGTTATCTTTATTACTATTACTCGAATAATTTCAGCACAATCGTTTCACGGATTACAACAGTTTGACAATTACGTGAGGGTGGGGGGACATTTTTAAAGGATTGGGAACCGGGTTGGCGGATGCGTAACAATAAAATAAATTACTATGCTAATGCTGTTTTTTTTTAATTTGCTTTTTGTTTATAAATATCTTTACGCTAACTTTCGTAATAGTTAAATATGATACATTTTACTTGCACAAATATATAATTGCTTACATATTTCTCTCGTCTTCATTTTCACAACAGTGTTACTAAAGTAATAGCTCATAGTTGATGTCGTTTACGATTTATTTTCACTAAATCTAACAATAAATAGTAGAACTAGTTTTAGGAAGAAAGTAAAGTGACAGCTCGAGTGGGAAAGTTAGAAGATTTGTTATTTAGAATTACCTCCAGCGATGTCACATTTTTAAAATGTGTCGCTCAGTGTAGAGAGAGTGTTCGTCTTGGAATAGGAATTGATGCAATAAATAATGCGATTAATAAGTTAGTTTAAATAAAAGAAGTCTTTTCGCGGGCGCTCCCAGCCTGGAGCCTGCACGCTCAAATATAATTAGGTAAATAAACTACAACAGTAAAAGCGCGCGCGCGGATTTTTTTTTCAAGCTGCATCGTTCTTAGTTTTCAATGGTTCCGCAATGTGACAGATTTAGACTTTAAAAACAAAACAATCTTGCCGAAAGTGATTTGACAGCTTGGGGTGAGAATAAACATAGTAGCACTGGTTGTAGACCTGAGATAGCGGGGTTTTTGACAGCACCTGTCAGAGTAGGCTTTGACACTTTTGTTAGTTCGGGCGTTCGCCGCCTACTGCGTGGCGCCACACGGCGGAACCATTGGAATTGTGTTTGTGTGCGGTAAAAGGTAAACATAAAACAGCCACCCTTAAAAAAACGGAAACAAAAGTGTAAGCAAACAAAAGATTTTTTTTTGCGGGAATAAAAGTAAAACTGCGCAGCTTGATGCGCTCGTATCCGAGTGTGTGTTTAAAAGTAATCTTTAATTATAAATAAATATGGCGACCCATTAAGATAGCGCTGGAATCTTCCTTCTTCGTTTTTTACGTTAAAATTTAAATTTTCCGGTGCTAGATTTCTTCTCTCTCTGTTCATGGGCAAGAATAAGTACGACAAACAAAAACTCAACGAACGAAAGAATCTTCCCCGATTTAAGTGTATGTGTGTGCGTGCAAACAAAAACTTAACGAAAAAAAACCTAACCTAAACGCTTGTTCTACGCTAAACAATAATAATGCGTGCACGCCGTTGCCACGTCAGTGGCCGGTGCCCACCTGGGATGAACTTTGTTCTCTCTAGCCTAGCAGAAACGTTTCGACGCCGTTACACTAACATTCGTGCGTCAACAGTTGACAGAAACAGTGGGGAAAACTTAACGAAAACAGCTTTGACTAATGCGTTTGTGCGTTCGTTCGTTTTTTCGTCGACGTTTGACAGCTAGCTTACCTTCAGCAGTGCAAGCGCAACGCGCTTGAAGTGCACAAGGTAAGCGAGCTGTCAACCGTCGGCATCGATTTGACTTAAGGTTTTGACGGTTATCATCAAACAAAAAGTGTTTATGTGTGTGTGTGTGTTTAGGTGAGTTCGGTTCGACGGGGGGTTTTGTGTTCGGGTGCGTGTTCATCACTGAGAGAACCTTGTACTTGCAGTTGTGTGCATACTATTGCGGCTGTGTGTGGGTGAGTTTCTATTGTTTGGTAGTTTTGGGGACAGGGGGGTTTCGGGGGAAACTGGGGGCTTGACTTACGAGTAAAAGTTCCTCGACTTGGTGGACTTGGTGGATTTGAGCGTGCCGCTGATCATGGAGCTGGGCCCGCTGGACACGATCGAGGCCGTGGACGGACTGAGGTGGGGATTGGTGAAGGCTACCGCCCGCTCCTTGCTCGAGGAGAACGAGAACGGTTTGAGCCGTATGCAGAGGAAGGCACTGGTTATGCAGGACGCGACCAGGATCGAGAGCAGGACCACGATCGTGACCGTGAAGCCCGGGGTGGTCATGCAGATGAGGCCCTCCTCGCGGGCGGGGAAGATCATCGTTGAGTCGTTGGTCGAGTTTTGGCTGCCGATGGGGAAGGTCAGGTCGCCCGGGGACACGACCCGGATGATGCGCTTCATGCCGACGTCCTCCTTCTCTTCCGGTTCTCCGGCCTCACGAGTTCGACGGATCCGGCGGTCATCTCGCTTGCGGTTGCCAAATACGTGCTGTTCCAGCGATTGCGGAGGTGGCGGTGGTGGACCGTACTGCTGGTGTTCCGGACCTCCGGACAGGTGGTGCACGTCCAGGATCCCAGGGTCGGTACACTGCTCCGGGCACTGGTAGCGGCAGATCTGGATCGTACACTGGAAGTGGACCTCCATCGAGTCGGGGAACTTGAACGCCTGGAAGTGGGCGTACGACAGCACCGAAGCGCTCGCTCCAAAGTTCTTGATCTTCGTAAACCGACTCATCAACTTGGGTCGTGTGACGCAACCTCGCTGGTCCACCAGCTGAATCGGCGCCCGCTTGCCGTCATGGGCCATGCAGTTCCTCACCAACATGTCAAACTTGCTGTCATCGTCCTTGATCGCCAGTACCATCGTCATCGTCTGGCCGATCTTCACCAACCCGGAAACCTCGGACGCCCAAGGACCCTTTCCAACCTGAATCTGCATCCAACACCCAACATTATCACCAGCAAAGTCCGCCCTAATCACGTCCAGCATATCCACCGGGAACGGCCGGAACGTCACACTCTTCTCGTACTGATCGTGCCACGTGCAGCGCAACTTCCTCGCCTGATCCCAAACTTCCTGCACCTGCGGATCGTACTGCAGCACAATAATATTCTCAAAGTAAGACCCAGCCCCCGACTCCGTCCCCGAATACCCATTATACAAAGCATTATCCGTATTCCCAGCCGTTCCGCACTCGTGGATCCCAATGTCGAACGTCGCCGAAGACTTGCCCAGCCCCGCCGGCAGATGGACGCAGTTCACGTTGCTGTAATGCCCCTTCGAAAAGATGATCCCGAAGAACGGCTTGTCAAACTGGACAAACACCTTCATGCCCTGCTTCTCGCACTTGACGTCCAGCGACACAATCTTGGGCATGTCCTGCAGCGGCGAGCTCCACAGGTCGTTTCCGGCCAGTGGCGCGCCGTACAGCTTTTCCGGGGCCAGATCCGTCGGTTGGACCTTGGGCAGCTGCTGCTGCTGGGGTGGTGGCGGCGGTGGCGGTGGACCGTGGTACGCGTGGGCCGCCGGAAGGGGCGGCGGGCCGAAGGGGTGACCGTGGCCGCCGTGGGGGCCGCCTGCGGAAAGCGAGATGGAAAGATCGGAGCAGAACGTCCAGCGTGAGAGTGAGAGAGAGAAAGAGAGAGGCACAGGACAAACAAGCGTAAAATCGGGGTTTTTCTACTCATAATTCTTCATGTTTCGTTGAGCGTGTAGCGTTTGACAGATAGCCTTATTGTCTTTTGCAAGCAAAACATAACCAAACTTTTCGGCAACTTTCCGGAACTTTTTCCGGATCTCTAACGGCAAAGATCCGGCAGCAATTTTGTATGGTTTGACGTATGCGGAGGGTGCCAAAAAATGTAAACAAATTACTTGATGCATCAGCCATTTTTTTTGCAAGTGTAAAATTAGTACAAACTTGTTACCGGATCTTTTTCCGGATCTCTCTGTAGATTTTACGTTTGTTTATGGGACATTTCTAGCAAAACAATCAATAAGGCTAGCAATCCTAATGTAAACATTAACTCCGTAGTAACAGTTCAAAAGGGTGAATCTGCGATTGTAGACAAGCAGACTATCCCTTTTGCTCATGTGACAGTTCACGTCAAGTAAGAGGGAGATAGACTGCTTGTTTACAAACGCAGATTCGCCCTATCTAGGGTTTTAAGTGAAGATGGCGTTTGAATGGTGAACGTCCGAAATGTCAAAAACACGCAGTTCCGAAAAAAGTTTACCATGGAATGACAGCCACATTTGTTTTCTAATGTTGATGCTACTGCGCGATTTTGACAATTCTTATTTTCACCATTCGAACGCCATCTTCGCTTGAAAACCTGGATTGAACTGTTACTACGGAACTGACGTGAGCAGGATATACTCTTTGTTTACACTTCGACAATGGCCCTATTTCATTTTTTTGCTAGAAGAAACGAAAATAAAGTGTAAAAAAAAGTGCGTCCTGCTCAATTTATTAATTATGTATACATTAGTGACGACCAGAATGCACAATTTGTTTACAGTTTGTCTTCGGTCCTGTCGCATTTTTTTGGCTAGGTTTGACGTTTTTGACCGCAGTCAGTCGTTCGAATTGTTTTTTTTTTGCAGGCAGCAACATAACCAAACTTTTCGACGCTCCCAGCTAACGTCAAATCAGTACAAACCCACTGGGAATTTTGGCTTGAGCCTCGACTCGATCTCGAGCCAAAATTCTCAGTGGGAACTTGTTGTCCGGATCCCTTTCCTGATCTCTTCCGGAAAAGATCCAGCAGCAATTTTGTATGGTTCGACGTTTGCGGGTAGCGTCTAAAAAATGGAAACAAATCTCTTTGTGCATCAGCCAATGTGCTTTCTTGCTTTTGACAGCTGTCAGTTGTTCCAACTAGCGAATCAGCACAGGGATGAAATTAGAAAAGATCACTTCAAATCAATCAAAACGTTCACGTTAGTTGCAGCAGGATGTGCCTTTTGTTTACATTTCACCTTTGGCTCTTGAATTGCTTCAATTTCTTCCAGATTTGAGTGAAATGTGACAACAATTGAGTCAATTTTCTTTAAAGTATCCAGCTTTTTAAGTGAAAATGGCGTTCGAATGGTGAACGCCCGAAATGTCAAAATCACGCAGTGGTACCAACGTTACGAAAAAAGTGTGCCATGGCATGACAGAAGCATTTTTTTTTCTATTGTTGGTGCTACTGCGCGATTTTGACATTTCGGACGTTCAACATTCGAACGCCATCTTCGCTTAAAAACCTGGATAATCTTGATGAGTACAGAGCGGACTCGCTAATTCGATTGGAACTGCATTCGCATGAGCAAATCCGAATTCGCTAATTGAAACAACTGACAGCTGTCAAACACTTGAAACGACGTGCTTGGAAATCGTCGAATAATGGGGTTGAAATGTCAACATCAGTTTGACAACTGTTTTTTCACGTTTGAGTGCTATTTAATTCGAATACTTCATATCATTCCGGTACGATTTTAGGTTTGTTTGTCTGTGGTGAAGAATATTTACACGGATAGGCAGAGCATAAATTTGACTCGAGAATGTTAGAAAAATAATTATTGTGAACTACAACTACAAAGAATAGAGTGAAAATGATAATTTCGCTAACTACAGTGTGAAATTTTGGCTCTGATTTATTAGTTTGTTTTTTTTTTTTTACAAATATGACCACTATGCAACTGAGCAAGTCTCCCAAGATGAGCATTTTTTTTTTAAATTTTGCTCAAACTTTGTGAGTTCTTTCGGCATCTTCAAATAGATCATTTTGCAACATAAGATCGTCCATACAAGTCTTTATACAATTTTGACTGCTGTCCAGTGACCATACAAAAAAGAACAACATAATATTCATAGTCAATCCGTTTTGAGAACGGTTTTTTTTTTCTGATCGATTTGGTGTCTTCGGCAAAGTTTGTAGGTATCAATGAGGAGGATTAGGTGAGTTGAGGAAGGAACAAGAAAACTTTGAAAAAAGTTCAGATTCAATTTTGTGTTTTTTTTTTCGGATGACCAAAAATGTCATCTTTTGACACAAATGGTCAAACTTCGCTTTGCATGAATCAGCAAAAAAAAATATAGGTCAATAGAAATTATATTTCATGGTTTTGTCTCGCTCCCCTCCTTAAAAATTTCAAAAAATGTTTATAATTATTGGAGTTTGATAAAACTTGAACAAAATTAAAATTCAATTCTGTTTTTTTTGTCTTCTAAACAAAAAGGTCACCTTAATTTTTTTTTACAGATTTGATGTTTTTGTACCACAGTTCAGCAAAATACGTAAAACTTTAGGGAAATTTTTTTTCAGAAATTCATAAATATTTTACAAACTTATGACTGTAGCATAACTGTTATGATGTATAAAGCAATTTTTGATACCTTCAACATTTTGAAAACTTAACTAGAATTTTGTTTGTTTTTTTGGGCGTTCTCTAGTGATGGTTGATTAAAGTTACTTCGAAAATGTTTTTTTATTAAATATTTAGGTTTATTTTATTTTTATTTAGAAATTTGCCTTTTTTTTTCAACTACATTTTCAACCCTTTCGAAAAATCGTGATTTGGCCAAGCATTTGGCAACACTGCCAAATTAATTTTACCATCACGAGTTATAATAGTAACACAGTCCAGACTCGATTATCCAAAGCCAAGTATAGTTTCACTTCGGATAATCTAATCACGACAAAAAAAAACTTTGTTTGCCATCATATTTTTGATTGTCTAGCTTTAGTGTGATCCCTGAACTACGCTTTAGAATTTAGAATTTTTAAATCGCGGTGATAAATATAAAAAAAAAAATACATTTCTTAATTTAATAGGCAGTCAACTGTTAAAATTTGACTAAAATTGGGTAACCGAATTTGAATTTGATTTTAAAAGCAAGAAAATAAAAAAAACGAAATTTTTATTTTTTCGTGTTTAGATTATCAAAACTTTTGGATAATCGAACTTCGGATAATCGAAGCTTCGGATAACCGAGTCTGGACTGTAGTAATTTTCCAATTTTATAACTTTGCTGAAGACACCAATTCGATCAGAAAATTTGTTCTCAAAGATATCGATTTTGAATATTGTATTCGCATTTTTGTATGGACAGCTGTCAAAATTGAACATTGAAATGTCATCATTCGAACGAGCTAAAGATGCAAAATGTAAAAGCAACAGACAAACAGATGTAAACCTTGTGTGTATGTGTAAGATTCAACGATAAAACAGTTATTTTGAACTATCGGAAATTCACCACTTTAATTCTGATTTCAACACTGGCCATTTGCACATGTTTGACAGTTGACCAATTTTCAATAAATGAATGATTTACATCTGTTTATCTTTGCTCACACCCGTCACACAGTGGCCATCTGTACAGGATTCCCCATCATTTCACTCACCCCTGCCCTGCGGTGGCGGTGGCGGTCCATGCCCGTGGATGATCGGTCCGTGCGGTCCATGGGGGGGTCCCTGCTGGAAGTGTGGCGGTGGCGGCGGCCCTGGCGGTCCCTGCTGGTGCTGGGGCGGTGGCGGTCCGTGTCCTATCGAGAGCGGGATGTGCTGCGGGTACGAGTGAACCGACGCCGACGACGCTCCCTGGTGGTCCTGATCGATGGACTCCAGCGCCACCTGGTCGGAGTCATTTTCCCGCTTTTCGAGACCACCTCCACCTCCACCGCCGCCGCCGACGCCGCCGCCACCTCCATCGTCCGGACTGATGGCCTTGACCACCTCGATCTGGTCGTCCGCGACCGTGATCTGTGAGGGAAGAAAGGATTTTGTTGTTAATTTCAAGGGTTAGAGCAATTATCGAGTGATAATGAAAGTGAAATTATGAACCTCTTCCAAAAGGGAACGGGTTATCTCTCGCTATTTACACCTAGATGGACAGTTCCAAGGTATGAAAAAAGGGCATCGATTTCTAGTTTCTTTTTTTCCACTTAAACCTTACAAAAAAGTTATGGCGAAAAAAGTGAGATCTTCAACTGCGGTGTGGACATTCTTGTTTTCCACACCATCTGGACCAGGACAAGTTATGTCGACGATCACTTTCCAATTTTTTGCCATTTTTTACCCCCGAGCAGTAGCAGCTTCTGCCGTGGCGATCCGATATAGATCCGCAAGACCGGACCGGAGAGGGACAAGATCAGTGTGTCACTTCAAAGCCACGAGTGCCGAAGCTGTTGATGCTGAAAAATGCACACTCTTGAACTTGATGCTACTTGTTTGGGTAGGAACAGGTTAGTGGACGGTTTGGTACCGTCATGTGAGGGTAATAGAAATGATTTTGATTATTTTCGCTATTTAATTCTAGTTTTCGACCTTTCAAATTTTGTAATTATTTTTTATAACATAAATGGTTAAGTGAAATAAATAGCTTAATCGATAGAAATTTAATATGATTTATAATTATTAATATAAATAGTATTTTAGATTTAATCTAAGTTACACATTTTTTTTTCAAAAATTCCAATTCGGTACCATGTTTTTTACCATCCTAACTCTAGCACAAAAATGATTTTTTAATCCCCTAAAACATATTTAAAAAAATGTAAATAAAAATTAAATTTTGGGAATAGGCCCCCCCCCCTTTAAGTCAATTTTTATGCACAACGGCAAAAAAACCAAGGGGGTGTGGCTGCCAATCCCCCGCGTTGTCAGACCAGAATCCAGCAAAAAGCTGACAGACCAAAACTGTCAGACCAAAGCGGGTTTGGCAGCCAATCCCCCTGTCAGACCAAAGAGCAGAAGATAAACAAACTCAAGACACTGATATTGGTGAACACAAATTAGGCAAGACAATTTTGCAACAAAAATATTTTTTCTACAAAAAATATATTTTGGAGCTAAGAAAAATAGTCTATCGCCTATAAAATGATTCAATTAACCGGCTTCTTATCGAAAACAGATAAAATAAAAAGATTTATAGCACTTTTATATTTATAGAAATTTTAACCACCTTTTCGATGTTTACCTAAAGCATCTTGCAATAAAGTATGTGGAATTGTGAATCTTCTTCTTACTTCATCAACACGCTTGAAAACCATTTCTGTTCACTTTTTTTCAATTTAAAGCAAAGAGTCATTGTGCTCAGAAAAAATATGCATTATCATTGTGAACAATAATATTCCTAATTTAGGGTTAATTCATGATCCAAATTAATTTTTAGTGATAAAAAGTCAAATAAAAAATCTGGATTTTTTCTGTGTTCCTATTTTTTATGAAAATGCCGAATCATGAAACGCCAAATCAATTGGAAAATTCCTTCTCATGAACCAGATTTTCAAATATTCACATGCCCATTTTGCAAATGCAAAATGGCACCTTTTGACGCAGGGAACGCATGAGCAAAGTTTCATTCGAGTCAAAAAATAAAAATTTAAATTCTCAAAAATAAGGCTGGTACAAATTTATTTAATGTTTTTGTCTCTCCCCTTTTCAAAGTTGGCCCGAAAAATCAGAGGGGAGAACAATATTTTTTTCAAAAAATTTCACAATGTTAATGGAATTTGAAGTGCAATCAGCTGAAATCAATTTAAAATGCATTCTCCTGCGTTTAGAATCATTTTTAGCATGTTTTGGTTGATTTAAAAAAAATAGATTTAAAAAAAAATCGATGTTTATAATCGCAAATATTTTTTTTCACTAAAATTTTAGTTTTCGTCAAATCTTTTATTTTTTGAAAATTAATGATTGTAAAACAACTGAACTAGTGTAGAATGCATTTTAAAATACTTTTTCCTCGCAAATGCTGAAACTATGGCTTGTTTATTTCAATATTTATTTTTTGCCCCCCTCCCACCCCCCCCCCTTGACAAAAAAAAATTTGCATCGGCTTTATGTAAACATTCTCGAAAACCAATTTTGGAAACAAAATCAGTTTGAAACCAAATAGTCCTTTTTTCGTTTTTTTTTTAAATATATTTTTATATTTTTAAAAACGTCAAAGTACGTATATTTTTGAAAATATTGTTTTCTAGTTGCTGGAAACTCCTCAATATTTCATATGTAGACTTTGAAAATTGGGCCGGGACCGTGGTGTAGGGTAAGCGTGATTGCCTCTCACCCAGTCGGCCTGGGTTCGATCCCAGAAGGTCCCGGTGGCAAATTTTGAGACGAGATTTGTCTGATCACGCCTTCCGTCGGACGGGAAGTAAATGTTGGCCCCGGACTAACCTAAAAAGGTTAGGTCGTTAGCTCAGTCCAGGTGTAGGAGTCGTCTCACTGGGTCCTGTCCTGGTGGAGTCGCTGGTAGGCAGTTGGACTCACAATCCAAAGGTCGTTAGTTCGAATCCCGGGGTGGATGGAAGCTAAGGTGTAAAAAGAGGTTTGTAATTGCCTCAACAATCAAGCCTTCGGACACCTAGTTTCGAGTAGGAATCTCGCAATCGAGAACGTCAAGGCAATGCTGTAGAGCGAATAATTTGATTTTTTTTGACTTTGAAAATTAGATAAATAATTGCAGCGATAAAAAAAAATAAATAAGAAGAAATGAATCTGTCAGGATTTTTTCAATCTTTCTTATATGTAAAAATATTTTCCAAATTTCAAAGCAAAGCTTAATTGTTTTATTTAGTCCTTTTAGAACATAAAAATAACAAGAACTATTTTTTACAGTATTTTTTAAATAATATAAAAAAAATATTACCAAGTTATTCCAGTCTGCTCGAGAAAAAATTCATACAAAAAATAAAAAAACAACATTTAGGTTGCGTTATTTCTTTTCAATTCATTATTTACTGCTTGTTTGAGACGAAATTTTTAATTCGTAAATTGATAAAGATGTAGTTTTGAACAAGTCCTGAAATGTTAGTTTTTACTGTAACTGCGACAGCATTGAACAATGGGATGTTTTGAAACTGCCAAATTGAGTCATGATGTTTTCAATGAAAATGAATTAGAATCGGAAAATGGTTTGCATTTTGGAGACCTTGATCAATTTTCCGCTAAGAAAAAAAAATAGTTTGATTTCCAAATTACAAGTTTGAAGTAGAGCGTCCAAATTCCCGGGGATACAAAATTCCCGGGAAACGGGAAATTTTCAACCGATTTCCCGGGAATTCCCGGGAAATTTTAAATTTATCGAAAATTATTCTGATCCCATTTTTGATTAATATTTTGCAACAAAATTGTATAGAACAGCAACTTGAATGGTCCAAATGAGTGTGACGATTAATAAATAGCTCAACTGCTTGTAAAAAATCATATAACTTTAAGAAAATATTCAAATTCTCATTTATTTTATTTTAATTCGTACCAAGTCAAAAAAATGTTTCTAATTTTTTGTTGTGACGTATTATTTTTTAAATCAAGGTGTTTAGAAATTGAGTAAGATCCATGCCCACAACCAAAAACTAACTCTCTTACGCCCCTGATAGCTCCAGTGTTTCAAACTGTAATTTTTCGAATACTAAACAAATTCTTCTGACACAACCAGGGATGCCAGATACACAGATTTGTCTGTGTTTCACAGACTTTTGAGCTTGTTTCAGACATTTTTTGAGGTGCACAGACTTTAAAAAACTTCAATATATTATTATTTTGTAATCTTTTTCGTCGAAACTTATTTCGTTAGTCTTCAAATGCTTAAAAACGCAATTTCTGATGAATTTCAATGACTGTGAATTGATATATTTGAATTTTATACAAATGCACAGACATACACAGACTTTTTTACAGACATTTAAAAAAACAAGTGACATCCCTGGGCACAACCTTCTTTGAAAAAATATCAATTCAATTTTCATCCAAATTGGCCACGGTAAACAAAAAAGTTTAAAAATATCTAAATTTTGATCTTGGTCAGAAAGGGTTTATATCTTATTTTTGAATGATATAACAAAAAAAAATATTAAAAAAGGTTACCAATATTAAAATAGTTTATTTTCATTTCATAATGCGTTTTACAATTCAATCCATTTACAGTAGACAAGCTGATTAGTTCAATATGAATAATCGATTGAAATGAATAAAATCAAATAAGATTCTCTTATTTTTTCTTGTATATTTTCAAAATATTGGTGTCAAAAAGTCAGAAAAATGTATACTTCCGCTTGAATTTCTAGAATTCCCGGGAAATTTACAAATTTCTGGCGAAAAGACTCACGAAAAATTTAAGATGGAGCACCTCTAGAAAAAAAATACAAACACTCTTTTTTATAGTGCTCTAAACGTCAACATTTTCAAAAATCGATCTCGATCGAAAGTCTTCATATTGACCAGTGTCCAATCCTTGTAAAGTGACAGCGGTTTTAAAAATAAAAATGTTGAAAAAAAGAATGTTTTGGCCATTTTTTGGCAATTTCTAAATGTGAAACTTGATTTTTTAATCTCGAAAATATTTTCACCGGAAAGCCCGTCCAACTTCCCACACACAGTAAAAAATTGTGTGTTTTTTTTAAATGTTGAATATTACCTATTCTATGATGTAATTTTACCTCAATTTCAACTGAAAAAGTTACATTACACCAGAAAAGTGGTAAAATTACACATTTTTAGAGGATAAATTACACCTTTTTCTGACATAAAAAATGTAACCCTCACTAGATGTAATATTACCATGATATTTTTTACTGTGTAAGGTTGTCTTCGACAACTTCAAATCCGGATGATATTAATTGTTAGAGTAATAATTATTTCACCAAAACATGTATTTTGTTGCCCTTTTCTCCAAAGGCATACTCGAAAGACAAAATTCGAGTGATCATGGAGTAGTTTTTTGGAATAATTCACTGTATTCATAGAAGGACTGAGCGTTTAAATTAGGCCTAATTTTCTCTCGATTTGAGTTAAACTGCAATCGTACACGTGCTTTCAGGATCTTAAAAAGGAGGTCATCCCGAAGAGGACCAACCCCCTTTACCATCAAAAAACAACCAAGCATACCCAAATTAACCCTCGTTGCTGGTCTCTTAAATCCTCTATAAAAATTATACTTCACCAAACAGAGAGAGAGAAAGAAAAAAAAAAGACGAGACAAGACGCGAAAAGGAGCCAATAATTATCGCGGCATCGCGGTCTTTTTTAACAACCTTACAAAAAGAGTACTAAAAACTGGCAACGGTATGAGAAGAAAGTCCTAATTATCGATATGCCTTAAGCATTATAAAAAAACTTCAATTTTTACAAGCTCAGTCGGCGGGCTGGCGATATAGCAAGGGGAAATATTTTCACTGTATTGTTGAACTCACGACAATCTATAATAATCGAAAGCTTATTAATGCTTTTCGCAGGGGGGCGATAAGCGACTGGAAAGAACGGAAAACTAAAAAAACAACAAAAAAAACTTAAACATTTTTTTGCCGAGTGGAAAAGATTGATGATCTGGCAACACTGTCATGAGATGTTGAAACTTAGTTAGAATTAGCAAATTGTGAGTATATTTAATTCCTTTCAAAATCAGCCATTTGTTTCCGATAAAAATATTAATTAAATTTCATTTTCAAAATTTCACACTTTCCGTGCCCAAAAACCTGTCATGTCCTTCTTTCGAACCGCCCCAGCAGGGAAAGGAAAGGGAGGAAAGTCCTCATTTTTTCACAGTTTACTTTTGATGGTGGCCACGAAGCCGCCAAAAAACAACGCGCCAACCGCGAGATCGTTTTCATATCGTTTTTGTTGATTCTGTTTTGAACGGCCCTTTTGCGGTTTTTTTTTTTCTTCAAAAAGGGCCAAAGTAATTTGCCAAATTAAATACATGTTTTCGGCGAGCGCCCCCTCCCTTCTACTCCCAAAAGGGAAATTGATGACGATTATTTGATTGCAGCGACAGGTTCCACTCCTTTTGGGACACCGGGTCTCGAAAATAAGACATCTTTGTTGTTCGGGCAATTATAGGGTCCACTTTTGATGGATTCGGTGAATAAAGCTGGGTTCGTCACTTGCTCCGCAGGAGCGAAGCGTTCAAGTCTCCCGCAAACACTCGCTCTTTTAAAGCGAATTTTGATCAAATTCGATGCCTTCAAACCTTGAATAATGCAAAAGAAAGTATCGCACTTGGTTGGAAGCGCTTTCCCACGTTGAAATTCTTAAAACATCGATGTTTGCAAACAATTAAGAAATTCTTCCCTTTCGCCCGCGACTTTTTTTCCCCCTTTCGAGCGGCGATCTCATCTCATCAGGTGCCAGTACATCACATCGCACAAACGCAAACGCACGCAGCATCAGACCAGACAGCCGGATGTTGGACAGGCCTCGAAAACAGGTTCTCTCTCTCTCTCTCGATGGATGGTCACTTTCACACTCGGTCTGAGAAGTCCGAATGTGCGCGCGCAAGGGCTTAACACGACAAGTGACAAGTGATTGACCCTTTGCGGCGCGGCAGATTATCGTCGAGGGGAAGGACTTTGGGCATGAAATGTAAAAAGCAACAAAAAAATACAATATTGATTTAAATGTATATTTTCAATATCTGTCTGAGTCGAGAAAAGTTAACTGAACCTTTTTTTATGAAGTTTTTTTTTTAATTTTGTAAAAGTTACACTTTTTTATAGATACCATCAAACGAGACGAATCCGGACTAGACACTTAATACAGTACTTGTTCGGCAACTGAGCTGAGAACGTAGCCCAGTTACCAAATGCTGCTCCCTAACTGGACTGAACGAAAAATTACAAGGGGACCACCGATGCATTTTTTTCCTGATGAAACATAAAAACAAACGTTACTCAAATTTGTTTACTTCTTATTTTCTCTAATTGTAACTTGAAATTTGTTTAATGCTTGAAAAAAGTTTTTTTTTTAGTTTTTCAACGTGATTTTTGCATCTACCAACCCCTCGGTTATTTCGGTTTGTTTAGGTTTTTGACGTTTGTCTGCCTTTTTATGCTCCGATCGCCGATTGCCTTGTTACGTTCCATTCACACATTCTTTGTTTGGAAATTTCGTTACGAGGGGGGTGAGGGGGTCCAAAAAATTCACTACTACCGCTTTTTTCATGTTATTTTACCTCAATTCATATGGAAAAGATACAATTATACTTGAAGAGATAACAGAAATATTTTTTTTCAATGGTAATATCTGAAAAAATGCTGACAAAACAAACAATGTTAACCTTCTAATGCCCAAATTTTTTTGAGGCTTTTTTTTCGATGGATCAACTATGGTCCCCTTGGAACGAGCTGTCAAGTAGGACTTTTTCTGTCGAGAAAGGCCGCGAAGTTATTTTTTTAGAACTGATTTCAAAATCCATTTTAAATCTATTGTGGTCGTACAAAGGGTCATTGTACTCAGAAAGATAAGCTTTATCGGTGTGAACAATAACAACAGCAATTAAAGCTTAATTTTAGGACCCAATTTTATTTTGCTTTTATCTTGTTTAGTTTATGTTCGTTTCTGACGTTTGACTTATTTTACCATCTCCTTTAATTACCTTTTGCCTTTCTTGTTTTTTTTTTCATGTTTTTGCAGCACTTCTTTCTTTTTTTGTGTTTCCTAATGCTTTTTAAAGATCAAAAGTAGGTTAAAAATAAAATAGTTTGGCGAATTTTTAAGGACATGTTTGAAAATTCTGAAAAAAATGCTGATAAAATAAATTATTTTAAAAAGGTAAATACCATCAATGGCAATAAGCAGCCAAAAAAATTCTTACATCAATACTATGTAAAGATTATAAAGGTTTATTGAGCACTGACGAGGCTAGGCCACTCTCCCCTACCGTTCAAATGAACAGCTTTGTAGAGAAACGTCCATTATTACTAGGGCTTTTGATTTTTCATTACAAAACATTGAAATTTCTCGGCAATTTCACGGTTCCCGAAAAACTGTTAAAAATTTACTTAAAAACGTGTTCTTTTAGCATAGTTTTTGTTCAGAAAAGTGTCTTAAAAGTTATCAGTAGTTAAAGATAGAAAATAAAACATCCTGACACAAACTTTTTTTTTTTTTTTGAAAAACAGCATTGGATTAATTTTGAGAAATATTGTAAAATAAAGACATTTAGCTGGAAATGTATCATCAATTACCTGCATTTCTTAGAATATTCTAATGAAAAATATGTTAAAAAATAGTTCTAAATCTGAAATGCATTTTTTTATTTGGGATTTGCTCCCAAAATCTCTAGCCCTAATAATTACTCGTTTTTGAATGAGGCCGTTGCAAATATTTTTCAAAATTTATGTCAAAATTTACTTATTTACAAAATTTATTCACGAAAATTACTTATTTACACCTAAACTCCCAAGCTCGACAAAAAGGAGGAATTTCCATATAAATTCCCCCTTTGATGAAAACTGAGTAATGTCAAAGCATGCTAATTATAAATGATTCATTTCTGAATAATTTGCACAAAAAATTGATCAAAGATGGACCTACTCAAAAATGAGTTTTGAATGGTTTTCTTTTCATTTATTTGTAGAAAACTACCCAAACACGGGTAATGATCGCACAGAAATTAATGAATTGAAGAACTTCCAAAACTCATGTTTGAGTAGGTTCGATTTTACGTAAGTTTGGAGTGAAAATAAGTAATTTAAAATGAACGTGCAAAAAGATTTCCGAGCTCAAAAACCGTTCTGTCATATGTACACGCTTAGATAGATATATTTTTTTGACAATTGGGTCCTAAAATGAAGCTTAGATTGCTGATATTATTGTTTACAGCGATAAAGCTTATTTTTCTGAGTACAATGACCCTTTGTACGACCACAAAGAGTTTAAAAAGAATTTATAAATCAATTTTGAAAAATTAACCTCGCGGTCCTTCTTGACAGAAAAGCTCCTACTTGACAGCTTGTTCCAAGGGGACCATAGTTGATCCATCAAAAAAATGTTGTCTAGTCAAAAAAAATTTTTGCATTAAAATGAAAAAAAGTGATCAGAAATGGTTTTTAATCGTGTTTTTTACCGTTGTACATAAAAATTTACATAAGGCTTTCTAGGCCCAGTGGAAAAAAATATAATTTAACTCAAAAATGACGAACTCCTCGTCACAGTGTCCTGATGCAAACAATGATCGAGCTGTAGCTGTCACAGCCCTGCGAAGTATGTTGGCTGACATATCGGGCAGTCAGTCAAATAAACCAGCTAGAAGTCGCTTGACAAAAAAAATTTGCTAGAAAGAGATAGGAAACCTGATGCAAACAAACGTCCAGCTGTCATGTAAACATACTTTGAATGTGTTGGTAAATTTCTGACTAGAAAGCCTTATAGGGCTTTAGTACCCAATTATCGATTGGTGTTATAAGGCTTTCTAGGCCCAGTGAAAAAAATATAATTTAACCCAAAAATGATGAACTTCTCGTCACAGTGTCCTGATGAAAACAATGAATGACCTCGAGCTGTCACAGCGCTGCGAAGTATGTTGACTGACATATCGGGCGGTCAGTCAAAAAACCAGCTAGAAGTCGCCTGACAAAAAACTTTTGCTAGAAAGAGATAGAAAACCTGATCCAGCTGTAATGTAAACATACTTTGAATGTATTGGCAAATTTCTGGCTAGAAAGCCTTATGGCATTAAAGTTCAGCAACATTTCAGCAATAGCTCTCTTTCTTAGCTATAATTTCACCACTTATCTCGCCATCCACTTAGTCACGGCAAATCATGAAAGTGAGATCCGATAAAAATCACAAAAATCCACCCCGAAATCAGGTGCGGAAACCACGCGTTACACGTCAAATCAACACTAGTCATTTTTTTACAGCCACCTCGCCATAATGGCGGGTGCCGCCGCCATAAAGATAAAACAAACTCTTTCTAACTCAACCATCATCCTGACAAGAGAAGAAAAAAAAAAAAGTAGCCATGAAAATCTAATCAACGCCGCGCGAGCCAGCACTCAATAATGACAGATCTTTCCCGCAGCAGCAGTGTTGCCAAAATGAATGGGTCGTCGACGTCAACGGTGAAAAGCCCACAATTAACCTGCCGGAACAAATTGAACTCCAATCGCCCGGCGGCGGGGGTCGCGATCCTTAAGGGGGCCAAACAAAAGAAGCCAACTACTTAGCACGCGTTGATAAGCAACAACAACATCAATAGACACAAAAAGAACGCCTAAAAACAGCAACAATAATTACAATAATGGCGGTCCAAGTGTGCGAGAGAGGAATTTCGTGATGTGGTAACAGTCATTTCTCGGCCGGCCCGGGTCATTGGCCCGTGACCGGTTGCGCCGAAAAATCGAAAGTCCAAAATCAAAACACACGTACGAACGCGCGCGACGTAAGAGCAATCTCCGAAGAGGGAATAAAAACAAGCTGCGTAAATCAAACCACTTGCGTGCGGTCGGTGGCTGTCATTCACCTCTCACTGTGGACCGGTGGTCAACCCCGCGCGGTCACGCGGCTGTCACTTTGACAATTGCAGTGTCAAATTTGGGGTTGCCATAAAAGCTTTGCTCTTGAAACTTATGAGTAACCTTCTGCAGTCGAGTAGGGGAAAGTGGGGCAAGTGTAACAAGCTAAGGAAATGCTCGTTATAACCCATTAAAAAGTTAAAAAATCTGTCGAATTTTATTATAATCATCTTATTCTAGGTCTTGACTAAGACTTTGTTTAAACAAGTTTTTAAAAAATCCTGTTTTTTAATGTGAAAAATTGATTTTAAAATTTTTGATTTGCCGTACGTTCTACTCAACTAGTGGGGCAAGACGAGCAACCCGTTGGGGCAAGAGGAACAATGCATGAAAAAATATGGTAATTTGCTAACAATTAAACTGTTATCACTTAGATACATAGGATTAGATTGTATTTGAATGGTTTCTTCCATTTTTAGATTAAATAATAATATTTTACTAAAAATTTTATCGTTTTTACGAAAAAAAAAAATACTACTTCGATGATAAATAGTAAATTTTCATAATATCACTATACTTTGTATGTACAATTTTTTTTAACGATTGTTTATCAGTTTTTAAGTACTTTCATGTATTTATTTCCCAATAAAATATGTTGTTGCAGCAATTCGTATTTTTTTTCCATACTAAAAATCCATATGGTACACTTGCCCCACCTGAACAAGATTTTTTAAAAGCTCTCAACAAAAATAACCAAAAGTTAAATCATACTTTGTAATAGGTGCATGTCATTTGTAGGGACACTACTGATCTAGGAAAAATAGCATTTTGATAAAATGAGCCTTAAAACGAACCCTAAGCCTTATTTTGTACTTTCCAAATATTATAAGAAAACAAAGGTTTCGAAAAAAACTTCATTAAATCTTATGCCCCGTGGCGTTTACGTCATTTTGGCGGTTATGTGGTAGTAGAATCAGCTAATTGCATTGCTAGCAACAATTCCTCATACTGGAAACAATCAAAATTGTACAAATTACGGCCGTAGGAGCGATTGTTCCTCTTGCCCCATATGGTCGTCTTGCCCCACCTTCCCCTAATCAAATTCCCTGCAACTTGGCAACCCTACCGCAAGGGGCACGACACTTTCGGGTAATTGTTATCGATCATCTTTCACTTTGACGGTGCAGCTGCCGGAATTTCAACGGTAGTAATCCATAACCAACATGCAAATTTCGAGCGACCCTTCGAACCACTTTCCCGCCAAGCCAAATGGCCAAGTCGCCGCTCAAAAATTACAAAGTCCACCGCGGCTGATTGATCTGGTTGACCCTCGGTTTTGATCGATCGGATCGGCCATCCGACCAAACACGCGACCGCGAACCAACGTGGTGTCCCACGGAGTGACCACCGTCCGACGACGACGACGATGAACGGTTGTTCGACATGACAGGCGCTATGACGTCGAACGTCGAAAGGTTTTCACTTCTGGATCCAAGGAGGCCCCGCTTGATGGCGTTCCGATGACAGGCCGCGCGCGAGTCGAAAGGTTGTTTGGATTGATGAATGAGATCCAATCGGATTTTAATGGGATTTTCTGGTTTTGTGCGCGGTTATGGGGATTGGCGGGCGCAGCCGGGATTAATAATGATTTTCTCGTTAACGTATGAGGTTTCGGATGTTAGAGTATAGTTTAAGATAGTTTATCTACAACATAGTTTATTTTCTGGAAATACAGCATTTAACAAGTCAGTCCCTGTCACGAAATATTTTAGCAGAGCTGGTTCTGCTAGAACGGTGGAACATTTCTGCTAGAATGCTGTAAGAATATCCAACTCTGTTAGAACTCTACTAGAAGGTCGTATTTGGAATAATGTTTCATTTTCTTAATCTATTGTTTTTTTTGCAAGCAGTGACATGACCAAACTTTTCTGCACCCTCCGCAAGCGTTGAAGCAGTAAAAAATTGATGCCGGATCTCTTCCGAAAAAGATCCGACAACGAATATGTGTGGTTTGACGTTTGCGGAGGATGCCGAAAAACGTCAACAAATCACTTGACACAAACACGCTAATCGAAGCAAATTCATGTTTGAGCAACTTCAATCTTATTTATGTCAAATGTCAGCTTTCCACACACACATATCCAAAATACTCAGAATTCGCTAAGAACTATTTTATTTGGAAACGAGATATCTGTGAAAATTTTATGAAATTCACCCAAATTTGGGTATAATCTAGCAATTATCAAATTTGGCATGTGATCTAAAAACTCTATGACGAGAAATTTCTGCCTTTTCGAAATAACCCCTTTGTAGGTAGTTTTCCATCGAGTTATGTCAAAATCTAATCAAATTTGAGCGATCTTCAGTTACCGATCAACCAAAACAACTCATTTTTGTGTAATTTCATCAGGAATGAGTACAGTCGTGCCTCGGTTTAGCACCACATATGTAGGAACTGAGGCATAGAGCTTATGGAATTCTGGCTATATGGGAGACATTGGCTATAATCCTATGAAAAATTATCCAAACTACAAAACATATAGTGTTTCGGAATCGGGATGACGTCAACTATCCATTACTATTATAATTTTCACAAATATACGTATTGTTCCTGTATTTTGAAAATGCCATTTTTTCTCGAAAAAAAAAACTCAAATTTGTATCAAATGATCGGGATTTTTTCATACAATTCGAAAGCGTTTTTTTTTAAATACTAAGAATTTTCACAAAACTGCGTATTTTTGAAAAAAAAAATACTCCAAATTTCAGTTTTTTACAATACGGGTATCAAATGATCGGAATTTTTTCATACATTTCGAAATCAAAACACATTTTTTTAAAAATAATCATTTTTTTTACAAAACTACGTAAAAATAATCATAATATCAGTTTTTTCAACATGATTGTCAAATAATCGAAAGTAATAACACATTTTTTTTAAAATACTCGAAATTCACAAAACTACGTATTTTTGACATTTCAGTTTTGTTTCAATATGTTTCAGTTTTGTTACAATATGGGTATCAAATGATTGGGATTTTTTCATACATATCGAAAGTTATAACAAAAAAGGGAAAATACTCAGAATTTTCACAAAACTACGTATTTTTGAAAAAGAATAACTTTTTTAGGTTTTTACAACGTGCGTATCAAATAATCGGGTTTTTTGATACATTTCGAAAGTTATAACACATTTTTTTAAATACACTTATTGTAGCAAAACTTAAATTTTAGCATTTTTTTCGAAAAAATGTGAAAATTTTGAGTATTTTCAAAAAAAACTCATGTTGTAAAAACTGATATTTTGAGTTATTTTCAAAAATACTCAGTTTTGTGAAAATTTTGAGTATTTTAAAAATTTGTGTTATGACTCCGAGATCTATAAAATAAATCGATCATTTGATACCCATATTGTATAAATTGAAATTTGGAGTATTTTTTCAAATAAACATAGTTTTGTAAAAAATCTGAGTATTTAAAAAAATACGTTCGAAAATTATGAAATAATTCCAATAATTTTATACCCATATTGTAAAAAACTTAGATTTTAAGTATTTTTTCGAAAATACGTAGTTTTGTGAAAAACTTTTTTTATAACATTTGATATGTATGGAAAAATCCCGATTCTTTGATACCCATATTGTAGTAACAATATTTTTTATATTTTTTTTATAAATGCAATGGATAGGCGACATCATTCCGATTTGAAAACACCTAAAAATCCCATAAGCTCTGTGCTTTAGTTAAGCACTGTGCCGTGCTAAACCGAGGCAGCTGAACGAATCACAATCGAGGCAGTGCAAAACCGAGGCATGACTGTATTGCCTTTTTCGACTATTTCTGATAGTTAATTTCACATTTGTTTGAGTAAAGTCACAAGAATTTCGAGTTTAATTCTTTAACATCGAAAAAAGCAGCAACAGGCTAATGAAAATTTCCCTTTAAAGTAAAAAATAAACAGCAAAAACAAAACAGCAGTTCTCCCACAAGAAAAACATTGTAGGAAAAAGAAAAAAACGGGTTTGATTTAGTGCATTTTTTTATATTGGGCAAAATCAATTAAAAAAACTCTGTAACACTCTTCCAACTTCCAGAAAAAAATATTTTTACAAAACTCAAACAAACTTTGAAAAAAAAATTGAACAACAAAATTTGTTAATCACTTTTTCGTTTGCCCCTTTTTAGTTTGTACCCCGATGGTTTGACAAAGTCAAACTAAAAAGTGACGAGTTGTCTTTTTTTACAAGCTCACACTCGCTATCAAACCAAACGTTTGGTAGTGTCATAGTGTGTGTGAACTACGTGTAAAGATGGTGTCAAATTTTAAAGTGACCCTGTTCGTTTGACAACCGTTGGTGTCAAACCATCGGGGTTTCAGTGTACATCAAAACTCAATGTTAATGTTTAGTACAGTCGACTCTCTCGTTGTCAATATCCAAGGGACCAGTTTACAGAACGATGCAAAATGAAGACTCGATTGAAAATATTTTTTTCTTGATACCCAGCTATGGGAGAGAATCATGGCAACGTCCATCAAACAAAAACAAACTAATGTCAAACACCCTTTTAAAGCTTCGTTTCGCCAAGAAAAATGTCTATGCAAGCCATGAGAAAGTAAAATTATTGACAACCGGAAGAGATTTCTAAGCCAAACAGAATCCAAGGGGTCGTCGAGGAAGAGATCCTTCAAGCAAGGGAAAATATCGAGGAATGAAGATAATTAAAGTATGCAGATTGAAGGGACTGTAGAATTCCTCGATAGATGGAGAATTATTGATATCGAGAAGATCGATAGCCAGAGAGTCGACTGTAATTCAGTTTCATCACAAAATATTCTACCAGAGCCGGTTCTATCAGAATCCTGCTAGAACGGTGGAACATTTCTGTTAGAATTCTGTAAGAATATCCAGCTCTGGAATAACTCTGCTAGAATCCTGCTAGAACGTCGTGACTGGGAGGTTTGGTCTTCACATAATTTATGTTTTCAAAAAAATATAATGTTGAATTATTATAAAAAAAATATAATAGTAAATGAGTTGTTTTATGAAATTTATTTGTATCTACACTAAAATAGTAACATTTACACAAATACTTACACTCTAAATCGATCGTAACCTATTGGAAACTTACCCAATATTACGGGTGAAGAGGTTTAGATTAGTTGGCTGGAGTCATTTTTGAGAGGTGGAGGAGTTGAGTCACTACCCAGAGGCAGTGTTGCCATTTTTGCCCAGGACAGGGGCTGGGGTAAAAGGGGACGTTTACTAATCGATATAGACATAAACAAACAAGAAAAAAATGTGGAGGTAGGGCGAAATCTACTAAGAAGAAGAAATTTAAATTCAACTACTGGACCATTAGAAGGCAACTGGAGGTTGAAGCTGTACACGACTTTGTTTTTATTTTGGTTTGTTCTGGAGGGAGGTTGTTGGCAGGAGGAGGGGAGTGGATGTAGGTCTCAACAGAACAGAACAGAGCGAAAGTAGTTCAGAGAGAGAAGAAAAAACGGTGGTCGGTGCAAGCTTACCTCCAGTGCCTTCCTACACTTTAGCCGGGATGACTTGACGCAATGAACTAAAGACTTGGGAGGGTGATTTATCTGGAAAATAGAGGCGCGCAAACGGCGGACGTTCGGCGACAAAAATAGAGAAAGAGAAAAAAAGAAGAAAAAACAGTATCGTTTCTTATTTGGGTGTTTACAATTTGGCGGGAGAAGGGGGTTTGACACTAAGTTTGACAGGTGGATTCCAAAAAATCTGTCATAAAAATGTTGGGTAATTTCAACTCTATTCTGTTTCGTTCAACATTATCGTGTATGTTTGACAGCTTCCAAAGACTTTTCTTAAAACTCTCAGTTTTCGTCAAAATCGATCCTACTCAGAAATGAGTAATTTCGCTTTTGACGAAAACTGAGTAACTTTGAATATTCGTGTACGTTTGACAGCTCCGAATAGGGGTCCATCGCCGCGATGCAATTACAAACTGTCATCCAACTAGAAAATGATTAATTTTAGTCTCTTCCCGCACAACTCCCAACGTGCGTGCACGTTTGACAGCTTCCGAGGGGTCCCCGTACCGGCAACATTTTAAAGGGGTCCATTTGCATTGTTTCCCCCCTTCAACAACAAATAACTCCCTGCACGACTTCGTGCTCCAGGGGAGGTCCGGCTGGCCGCCAAGATCTGTCCGGGCCACACCTTCCACCTTGTTTTGCGGACCGGGGTCACACGGTCAAAAGTGAAATTCCCCGTCCCCGAAAAATCCCTGCACGCAACGCAACGAATCGGTCATATTTTGGCGAAAGTGAAATCGCGGATTGGATTGTAGAACGAATTCTAGCCCCGAGGGCACACACAACAAGTGGACGCGGTGGACCCCTTAACGAATATCTTTTGGAGAGAGGGGGGGTGATCCGCCGGTCCGGTCGTGTCTCACTTTCATTAGCAGCCAATAAACTTTTATTTTTATATTTTTGCGGACTCTCCCCCCTCTTGGAAGCTGCTGGGAAGTTGTCGGACCCCAGACGAGACCCCAAGAAAGGAATAATTAAGAGAAATATACGTCTGGTGGACCCCTCGGCGGCGGCGGCGGCGGCTTGGTTTCGTTTCCCAGCCCAACTTTGGGTTCGCGGAATTTGGATTGGGTTATTACGGGCTTCCCTCTCTTTGGAGATCTCCTCGAATTGCGGACAGTCACGCAATGACGGGCGGTGTTTGCTCAGGTTGAGAGTTAAAAGGACTCGACCAAGGGAGGAAATGATGGGCAAACTGTGATGCGAGAAGGTTGCAATTAGTGAAGTTAGTGAGTCGAGCTCAAGGGGGGATCGCGATTGGGGTTTATGAGGGCTTTACTTGGCTATTTCTTCAATTTTATTCAATTTTAGTTCAGTTTCGCTCAACTCATTACTAATCTTTGTCAAAGTTATAAGAATTTTGGGTTAAATTCACTCAGATATGCGTAACTTCAAATAACTGTGCAAATTAACCATCTGTCAGTGCAGAGTGAGATTTGTTTACATTTGACACACACATCTTAAATCACTCAGTTTACATTAAAATCGCACCTACTCAGAAATGAGTAAATATCTGACAGCAGTCCCATAAGGCTTTCTAGGCCCAGTGAAAAAATATAATTTAACTCAAAAATGACGAACTCCTCGTCACAGTGTCCTGATGCAAACAATGATCCCTGCCCTGCGAAGTATGTTGGCTGACATATCGGGCAGTCAGTCAAAAAAAAAACCAGCAAAGAGTCGCCTGACAAAATTTTTTGCTAGAAAGAGATAGGAAACCTGATGCAAACAAACATCCAGCTGTCATGTAAACATACTTTGAATGTATTGGTAAATTTCTGACTAGAAAGCCTTATAAATCATTTCTGAGCAGATTCGTTTTTAGCGAAAATTGACTGATGTAAAATGAGGGTGTAATCTGTCAAATTTCAGATCATAGTAAAACGTTGCTAGAAGAACAATTCACGACTTTCCACTGCCTCAAAAGATTTCAACGGGTCAAAACCCAAGCGACGAACCCACTTAACCCGCAGAATCACAACATCCCTTCCAATCAGCGTCGTGAGAAGTCAATTAGCGATCCCGTAATGACGTTAATCACGGACTACCCACCCCGCCGCTTTGACAGCCAATTAATCGGTTCAACGTCGTCAATTTAAACTCTTGCGGGCGATGATTGATGAACTTCGTCAGCCAATCTAAACCGTTCAAACCGCACGGGGAGTGACAATTTGAAGAATTTCGATTGCTCAACTCTTTAAATCGCGCGTTGATTAGAGACCCTAAATAGGGAGACTGGTCTAAGCTGGCTAAATCGATCTGGCAACGTATGTTTTGAGCTTGGCAACACTGATAAGTTTTGCTGGGCGTAAAGGCAAATGCTCGTTTGGATACGTCAAACTCGTGTCTGTTTGGGTACGTCAAATTCACTTCGACCAGTCTCCCTATTAAGGATCTCTAGCGTTGATTACCCCTCTCTGCGCAATTTTGCACATTTCTCTCAGGTGCCTGAACTTCCCGACCACGCAGATGTAATTGACCCATTTTGTGGTCTGGCATCACTTCTTTGCTTCGAAGGCAAACACGAGATGCCATAACGTGGCGGGGAAAATGTGAGGGAGATGACGAAGTCAGGGTTGCCAAATTCGTGTTTTTGTTAGAGGGTTGATTTTAAACAGAAAAAAAATCATGGTAATATTTACTCAGGGAATGTTGACGGAATTTTGTCAGAAATTTTTTTTAATATTACCTCACGAAATGTGTAAATAAAATCTTTGACGAGAAATTTTACTTACTGCTAAAAAAAAAAATCAGGTAAAATTACTTCGAAAAAGAGGTTATATTTAATAATCAATTTATTCAACTCGTGAAAGATTTGTTGTTCTGTGTACGTCTGACATTAAATTACTTTTAAAATGTTATTTTAAAACGATCGCCAAATCAGCCAAATTTTGCTGATATTTACCGATTTTTTGCTAAGCCAGCCATCTTTTTCGCTACAATCAGAAGCTTCACAGAGTCAATACAAGCAACTATATAATTTTTGACAGCTGTCATTTCATTTCAGAAGAGCTGTTTTTGTGATATCTTAAGGCATGCAGAAAAGTCTTTTTGTTTAATAAAAAAACTTGGCAGATATTGCTGATCAAGAATCTAGCTAAAAAAATATCTGGTCTAGCAAACCTCTACATGGAGAAAAACCAGTACCAAGGAATTTTTTGAACCGATTTTTCTCCGTGAAGAGGTTTACTTGACCAGTTATATTGTTTTACCGAATTCGGTAAAGTTTACCGAATTGTCAACTGCTGAACCGATTGGTAAACTGAAAACTACCGAATTCGGTAAAAACTTACCAAAATTCGGTAATTTAGTTCATAATTATTCATCGTACAACCGATTTTCGGTAAAATTTTGACTGTTTACCGAACTGGACTTAACCGATTTTTCAACTACCGAATTCTTTGAAAAATCTATGTGTGTATTTTTTTTTTAGATTTGGTAGGGGAACAGCATCTAATTCCAGCGTGCCTCTAATGTTGGCGGGTCAAAACTTTGAAATTCAATTAAAGCTAATTAAAAGCGTTTTCAACTGAAATTAAGTGATAAATAGCACAATAAGAAGTGAGCAAGCAAATTTCTATCAAAAGTTTTGCAAAATAAGTTGTTTAAATAGGGAAAATCAGCAAATTGGATGGAGTTAGGAGCGAATGCTTAACCTGCCAAACATACGAGAATTTCCCCTATTTTGTTATTGCCAGAATGATGAGAAAAAAAAATGAAAAAGTGGTTTAATTGATTTTTTCAGGTTGAGACAAGAGTCGTATTGTTGAACTGAATTCTTAGATCCGTTGCAGATAAATGAAATAATTTGTTGTCGTCGAACTGTCAAAAATTGATTGCGGTAAATATTTTTCTACCACAGTTTTTTGTGTGATCAATGTGGTTAGTCACTTGTTCAAACTTTTTCTCATTCAAATTTTTGAAGAACAGCTCATGTTTGTAAGCAAAGAAAATATATATATATATATATATATATATATATATATATATATATATATATATATATATATATATATATATATATATATATATATATATATATATATATATATATATATATATTTTTTTAAACTTAAAAATGATCATCATAACAAAATTAACAGAAATTATTTAAGCTTCTTTAAAAAAGTTCGAATTTGAATTTTTCATAAAACATTTAGAAGATCTTTCCATTTTTGGAATATAAAGGACATGAATCAAATATTGAATTGATAATACCATATAAAACTATTTATAGTTGAAAAAAAACTCATACAAAAATGAATTGTTTAGATAGAATATAAAATTCTTTAAAATATGTTTGAGTTCAGTCATTTTTCATAAATTATAAATTTTCTGAGCTGTATGCTGCTCATGTTGAAATGTAAAGAAACAAGAATAAGCTATTTGGAAAGATTATAAAATTAAATAAAAACAAAATTTTGATCCCAATAAAACTAAGACTTGCTAATGTTTCAAATAATGGAAAAACTTTCGAAAACTGAAAGACAAAAATAATTGCAGGAAATGAAAAACATGTTTGAATTCAAGAATATTAAAAAAAACTATTTAGAGATCTGCTCCTGTTCGAAAGGATAAACAACTAACAAAAAATTACTGATTATTTTGAAATATTTTGAAAGAACATAACATTTTAAAAGAATTGATCTGGTTTAGTCATTTTCCCATACAACTTTTCAAAGAACTGTTCATAATTGGATACAATAATGAAAAAACTTTGAAAAATATTATTTAAACATGAATTAAGATGTTTTTTCTCACAAAGTTTTTTTTAACAATCTCAAAAAATTATACAAAAAAATATAAATCATTTTAGAATAATGTGCTGTCTTTTCGACCTTTTCTATTTGACCTTTTGTCCACTATTGATTTTTGTCCTTTTAATCGTTTTGACTTCAGAATCCAGAAATATTAAATTTTAATGAAAAATTAATTACGATACCATTTTTTGATAGAAGCATTCTAAATTGAGATTTAAATGTTTTCTAAAACAAAAATGGCCGCCAAATGTTTGATTAAGAATGATACTTTAGAGAGAATAACAGATAGTTCAAGCAAAAAAGTGAACATTTTATTTGATTTAGCAAAAAAAATTCTTCTGATTTCTAGATCAGATTACAGAATATTTGAAGCTACAGTAATTTTTCTTTGTTTAATCCTTGTAAAAATGCAAATCTTTATTAAAATTATGATATTTCTCATCAGAAAAATCGGGATTCTTTTATTATTTGTGGCTGCTATTCAGTAACTAGATTTCCAATCTTTGAAGTTTTCCTGGCAAATTTATAAAAAGTTTTCTGAACTGAGCAGTATTGAACTATCAAAAAATTGCTCAATTTTCGCCTGCATCCTAACAAAAGTATATCAAGAACTAAATGAATCTGTCCTCATGCATGACTTTTTTGACACTACTGACGGCTATTTGATCATATTAAAAAAATCAACTATGACAGATTTTGATGCATTGTTTTCCCTGTAAGAGTAGGTATAATTATATTATTTCATTAATTTATTCCAATTTTCAATTTAATTTTAATCTTCAAATGAACCAGATTGTTTTTCGAAAGTGTAAACAATTTCAACAAAAACAATGGCATCACTTCCAAATAATATGTGCCTTTACCCTAGAACATCTCCATAAGTGTTTTTTTTACTTTTTTTAAATTGTCAATCTGATTAAGAGTGTACTTATTTTTACATGAATTGTCCCTTAAGGGTACCTACAGCTTAGTATCAATACGCATAATTTAGAATATTTAGATAACATTTTTGTAAGCAGGTTTTTTTTTGGACAAAGGAAATAAAAAAAATGGTTGATTCTGAACAAAATCTTTTTATTTCCAGTGCTGCTAAATTTTCCACCTTTTTAAATTCCAAAACAAATCCACTGACAAAATCACCGCTCTTGCAACCCTGACATCGCTAAAAAAATCCCCGCTGAACCGGCCACATTCTCATTCACTTTCTTTCGAGCGTGCGCGCTGATCTCGAGACCTGCCCAAGAGACGAAGCGCGGCAGCAGACAAGTTCGCCGCACAGACGTCGGTCGTCGCCGATACCGGTTTTTTTCTGCCGACGACGACGACGAGATATTGTGTCCAGGCGGGTCGTTGAACCTTGGACTTGACGTCGTCGGAGTTGGGATTTCTGTTTTTGGAGGAATGTTGTGTCTCTCACGTGAGTTTGTGACCGTGGGATTTTTGCGACTCAAGTCCCTTCTGAGTACCTTATTTTTGGGGGCTCGAAGTTGGTTATGCAAATTTAAGAGTGTAATGCCGCCAAGTAATGGGCCTCGAGGTGGACAAACACTTGGGCGGTGTCGAGTGAGTGCTTCGTGTGCTTAATGATCGATCTGATTGGGGCGTGAGGTGTGGGAAATGTGTATCGGACGTGCTTGAATCAAGTGTCTGAACTTGGTGGTGAATTGTTGATCAGAGGGCTGCTTCTGATCCGGAAGGAAGTTGGGAGGTTGTTGAGATTTTGTGAGAGTGCAATCGACGAGTTTGAGAGTTTGGTGAGAAAACTATTGAATTTGTTAGGTAACGCGGTGAGTTGGGGCTACTGAAATTAAGTACATTTCATAACCACTTCAAATAGTATCCGTTACATTAAATGTTTGGCTTTGAAGAAATGTTACGAAAAAATATTTAAGAAATCATGGTTGTGTTGTTGTGTTTGCGTAATTTTCTTTAAACGTGCATTAAACAATCGATATAGTACACACTCTATGAAAATCATACAATTCATTTAGTAAAAAATCGTTCATGCAAAAAACGGTAATTTTGATTTGTGAGGAGATGTATTCACACTCTTAAATGTGTACATTGAGTTTATCTGACACTTTGTCCTTTCAGGAATCAAACTCAGAGCAGAAAGGTGCTTGAACTTTCTTATCTGTTTGTAGATTGTAAACCATGGGTGCAGTGAACAAAATTTCAAAATTGATTTTAGATGTCCTTTAAATAAAATGTTGCACAATATTTAAAAAAAAGTTAGACTGCCTTAAATATTAATTATTTATTGATAATTGCAATTTTTCTCCCGCTATTGTAAAAAAAATCATTTGAAGCTCATTAGAACTAAAGTAAACAAAAAATGAACTCTCTTATTTTTTCTCTCTTCTCCTTTCAAGCTGTCAAAACATTCCAAATAAAAAATTGGCTTAAATAAATGTGAGTGAGCAATTCTTTACGAAATCATTGCATCAATTTGCATCATTGATTTGTCCATTTAATGTTCCATACAAATTGTTCAGCTGCCCATAAAAAAATGAAGTATGAATTTCCAGAAAGGGCAAAAAATCTTTGACCAAGTTATGAATTTTTGAATCAATACTGATTTTTTTCAAAATATCGAAATATTGGTTGCAATTTTTTTTCAACATCATTTTTCAATGTAAAATCGAATTTGCAATCAAAAAGTACTTCAGTGAAATTTTGATAAAGTGCACCGTTTTCAAGTGATAGCCATTTTAGGTTACTTTTAAAAAATAGTCTTAGTTATTCATTTTTTTTGTCCACCTCTGAAAAAAATATTTTTGAAAAGCTGAAAAAATATGAAACATTTGTGAAATTTTCCGATCTTTACGAAAACAATATGTTTATTTTTATTTAATCAAGACTAATGTAAGACTAATGTCTGTCAAAAGGTACAAACATTCAATATTATATCCAAATGTTGAAAACAAAACATTTTGTTTGAGGATACAGTCGTGCCTCGGTTTAGCACCGCATATGGGGGATGCATAACCGATGCGTGCATAACCGAGGCACAGAGCTTATGGGATTTTGGTTATATGGGAGACATTGGCTTTAATCGTACGAAAAATCATGCACACATAAAAAAATTATAGTGTTTTGGAATCGGGATGATGTCAGCTATCCATTAAAATTATCATTTCATGAATGTTTTCACAGAAATACGTATTTTTTCTGTATTTCGAAAATGCATTTTTTTTCTCTAAAGAAACCAACAATATATTGTTATTGCCAGGGGCGCCGACTAGTCCAATATGTTGGGGGGGCACGGTTGTTTTTGGAATCGATAGGTAAGACTGGCGATTAGATGTTAAAGTTTATTGTATATCACGAATTTTAATAATTTTATTACGATGTGATAAGATTTTTTTCTTGTGGAATCCCTTTTTTCAAGAAAAAGATAATTTATCAAAACAACATTGAGAATGTTGATTGTGGGGAATTTTTAATATGTTTGCAAGGCGAATTCCTTCTCATTGGCATATTCTCACTTATTATCTAGAATTAACAGTCAATAATAAAAATAAATAATTTAAACTTCAGAAATTAAAAAATCCATTTTTCAAATCTGCAATTTAGAAAAAATAACAAATACACAAAATTCAATACTCCAAAATTTAAAAAAAAATACGGAATAAAAAAATTCTAGGGTAAAAAAACTCATGGCTTGAAAATGATAAGAAATCAAAAGCAGAAATTCAGAAATTTAAGCAATCAGAAATTTAGAAATAACAATAAAATTCAATGTTTTAAAAATCGATAATTTAAAAATTATGATACATCAATTAATTTTTCAAGAATTTAAGAATTTAAGAATTTAAGAATTTAAGAATTTAAATTTAAGAATTTAAGAATTTAAGAATTTAAGAATTTAAGAATTTAAGAATTAAAATTTAAGAATTTAAATTTAAGAATTTAAGAATTTAAAATTTAAATAGAATTTAAGAATTTAAGATTTAAGAATTTAAGAATTTAAGAATTTAAATTTAAGAATTTAAGATTTAAATTTAAGAATTTAAAATTTAAGAATTAAAATTTAAATTTAAGATTTAAATTTAAAATTTAAATTAAGATTTAAAATTTAGAATTTAAGAATTTAAATTTAAGAATTTAAGAATTTAAGAATTTAGATTTAAAATTTAAATTTAAATTTAAGAATAAATTTAAGAATTTAAGAATTTAAGAATTTAAGAATTTAAGAATTTAAAATTTAAGAATTTAAAATTTAATTTAAATTTAGAATTTAAATTTAAATTTAAATTTAAGAATTTAAATTTAAATTTAAATTTAAGAATTTAATTTAAATTTAAATTTAAATTTAAGAATTTAAAATTTAAGAATTTAAGGTAAATTTAAGAATTTAAAATTTAAGAATTAAATTTAAAATTTAAATAGAATTTAAGAATTTAAATTTAAATTTAAATTTAAGAATTTAAATTTAAGTAAAATTTAAGAATTTAAGAATAGAATTAGAATTTAAATTTAAAATTAAATAAAATTTAATTTAAGAATTTAAAATTTAAAATTAAGAATTTAAAATTTAAGAATTTAAGAATTTAAGAATTTAAATTTAAATTTAAAATTTAAGAATTTAAAATTTAAATTTAAGAATTTAAGAATTTAAAAATTTAAAATTAAGAATTTAAGAATTTAAATTTAAAATTTAAGAATTTAGAATTTAAATTTAAAATTAAAATTTAAGAATTTAAATTTAAGAATTTAAGAATTTAAAATTTAAGAATTTAAATTTAAAATTTAAGAATTTAAATTTAAGAATTTAAGAATTTAAGAATTTAAAAAATTTAAGAATTTAAGAATTTAAATTTAAATTTAAGAATTTAAAATTTAAAATTTAAGAATTTAAGAATTAAATTTAAGAATTTAAGAATTTAATTTAAAATTTAAAATTTAAGAATTTAAATTTAAGAATTTAAGAATTTAAAATTTAAGAATTTAAGAATTTAAGAATTTAAAATTTAAGAATTTAAATTAAAATTTAAGAATTTAAATTTAAGAATTAAATTAAAATTTAAAATTTAAGAATTTAAATTTAAGAATTTAAAATTTAAGAATTTAAGAATTTAAATTTAAGAATTTAAGATTTAAGAATTTAAAATTTAAATTTAAATTTAAATTAAAATTTAAATTTAAGAATTTAAGAATTTAAGAATTAAATTTAAAAATTTAAGAATTTAAGAATTTAAATTTAATTTAAGAATTTAAAATTTAGAATTAAGAATTTAGAATTTAAAATTTAAAAATTTAAATTTAAGAATTTAAGAATTTAAAATTTAAATTAAAATTTAAATTTAAATTTAAGAATTTAAAATTTAAAATTTAAAATTTAAGATTTAAATTTAAGAATTTAAGAATAAATTTAAAATTTAAGAATTTAATTTAAGAATAAGAATTAAATTTAAGAATTTAGAATAAGATTAAGAATTTAAGAATTTAAGAATTTAAATTTAAATTTAAAATTTAAGAATTTAAAATTTAAAATTTAAGAATTTAAATTTAAGAATTTAAATTTAAGAATTTAAATTTAAGTTAAATTTAATTTAAGAATTTAAGAATTAAGAAGAGAATTTAAGATTTAAATTAAGAATTTAAGATTTAAGAATTTAAGATTTAAATTTAGAATTTAAGAATTTAAGATTGAATTTAAAATTTAAAATTTAAGAATTTAAGAATTTAAGAATAAGAATTTAAATTTAAATTTAAGAATTTAAATTTAAATTTAAGAATTTAAGAATTTAAATTTAAGAATTTAAATTTAAAATTTAAAAATTTAGATTTAAATTTAAAATTTAAAATTTAAGATTTAAAATTTAAGAATTTAAAATTTAAGAATTAAAATTTAAGAATTTAAAATTTAAGAATTTAAAATTTAAGATTTAAATTTAAAATTTAAATTTAAATTTAAGAATTTAAGAATTTAAGATTTAAATTTAAGATTTAAATTTAAGAATTTAAATTTAATTTAAGAAAATTTAAATTTAAGAATTTAAATTTAAATTTAAATTTAGATTTCAATTTAAAATTTAAAATTTAATTTAAGTTTAAATTTAAGAATTTAAATTTAAGAATTTAGAATTTAAGAATTTAAGAATTAAATTTAAATTTAAAAATTTAAGAATTTAAGAATTTAAAATTTAAAATTAGAATAAATTTAAAATTAAATTTAAAATTTAAGATTAAATTTAAGAATTTAAAATTTAAGAATTTAAAATTGGGAAATTTAAATTTAAGAATTTAAAATTTAAATTAAAATTTAAGAATTAAAAATTTGGAAATTAAGAATTTAAAATTTAAGAATAAGAATTTAAAATTTAAAATTTAAGATTTAAAGTTTAAATTTAAGAATTTAAATTTAAGTTTAAATTTAAGAATTTAAATTTAGAATTTAAGAATTTAAATAAATTTAAGAATTTAAGAATTTAAATAGAATTTAAGAATTTAAGATTTAAATTTAAATTTAAAATTTAAGAAATTTAAAATTTAAAATTTAAATTTAAATTTAAGAATTTAGAATTTAAAAATTTAAGAATTTAAAATTTAAATTTAAATTTAAGATTAAAATTAGAATTTAAGAATTTAAATTTAAAATTTAAAATTTAAGAATTTAAATTTAAATTTAAATTAAAAATTTAAGAATTTAAAATTTAAGAATTTAAATTTAAGAATTTAAGAATTTAAGAATTTAAGAATTTAAGGAATTTAAGTAAGAATTTAAAATTTAAATTTAAATTTAAAATTTAAATTTAAATTTAAAATTTAAGAATTTAAATTTTAAAATTAAATTTAAGATTAAAATTTAAGATTTAATTTAAAAGAAATTAAAATTTAAAATTTAAATTTAAGAAATTTAGAATTTAAAATTTAAGAATTAAGAATTAAAATTAAAATTTAAGAATTTAAATTTAAGAACTTAAATTTAAAATTTAAAATTTAAGAATTTAAATTTAAATTTAAATTTAAAATTTAAAATTTAAGAATTTAAAATTTAAGAATTAAGAATTTAAATTTAAGAATTTAAGAATTTAAGAATTTAAGAATTTAAAAATTTAAGAATTTAGAATTTAAATTTAAAATTTAAGAATTTAAATTTAAATTTAAGAATTTAAGAATTTAAATTTTAAGAATTTAAAATTAAATTTTAAATTTAGTTAAGATTTTTAAATTTAAAGAATTAAGAATTTAAATTTAAGATTTAAGTATTTAAGAATTAAGTTTAAGTTTAAGATTTAAATTTAAGAATTTAAGTTTATTTAAGAATTTAGTTTAAATTTAAGAATTTAAGAATTTAAGAATTTAAGAATTTAAATTTAAATTTAAATTTAAATTTAAGTTTAAAATTTAAAATTTAAGAATTTAAATTTAAATTTAGATTTAAATTTAAATTTAAGAATTTAAGAATTTAAAATTTAAAATTTAAGAATTTAAAAATTTAAGAATAAAATTTAAGAATTTAAGAATTTAAATTTAAAATTTAAATTAAATTTAAATTTAAGAATTTAAATTTAAAATTAGAATTTAAATTTAAATTTAAGAATTTAAATTTAAGAATTTAAGAATTTAAAAATTTAAAATTTAAGAAATTTAAATTTAAGAATTTAAATTTAAATTTAAGTAAGAATTTAAGAATTTAAAATTTAAATTTAAATTTAAGAATTTAAGAATTTAAAATTTAAATTTAAGAATTTAAGAATTTAAGATTTAAGAATTCAAGAATTTAAGAATTTAAATTTAAGAATTTAAGATTTAAGAATTTAAGAATTAAGAATTTAAGAATTTAAGAATTTAAGAATTTAAGAATTTAAGAATTTAAGAATTTAAGAATTTAAGAATTTAAGAATAAGAATTTAAGAATTTAAGAATTTAAGAATTTAAGAATTTAAGAATTTAAGAATTTAAGAATTTAAGAATTTAAGAATTTAAGAATTTAAGAATTTAAGAATTTAAGAATTTAAGAATTTAAGAATTTAAAATTTAAGAATTTAAGAATTTAAGAATTTAAGAATTTAAGAATTTAAATTTAAATTTAAGAATTTAAGAATTTAAGAATTTAAGAATTTAAGAATTTAAGAATTTAAGAATTTAAGAATTTAAGAATTTAAGAATTTAAGAATTTAAGAATTTAAGAATTTAAGAATTTAAGAATTTAAGAATACGATCAAAAACGTTGTAAAATGGATTCCCAATACTCAATAATGCTGATTTCTGATAATTTTCTTTTCTAGTATTATTTTTACTCTGATTTTTGGCATATTTTTGAGGTGCAGTTAATTTCTATAGCCTTTTTTTTTTTTAATCGATCATAAATTGCAGAAGGCGATACACTTGTGTTTTTTAGATTATAATGTGGAAAGTTCTCAGATTATGTTTAAATTCGGCGGTTTCTCAGTAAAGCGGTGCGCTAGTTTTCAAAAATTTACTTTTTTTGAAACAATTGTATTTTTTAGCTAAAATTGGTATAGAACGGTTAACGGATAACAAATGTATTTGAAATTTTTTCAAATCCTTTCTAAAATTACCCAAAAAATTATCGAATTTATCAGCATTTTGGTAAATGTAAAGCAGTCAACAAATGCCAATTTTGAAAAGTGTTTCAGTTTATACTCGCTAAATCCTGATCTACAATGGCAAATCGCAGAATGTTGCGGTTGAAAACTTGATGATTGTTTTCGCAAAAGTTTGCTTAAGTTTTATTGTAGATGAGGTGCACAGATGCACAGATAGAAATATTTTTAGCAAATCCTTAAAATCTATGTTGACGACATCTCTCAAATCATATACCGATGCCACTGTGAACTAAGCTTACTGATTTTCCTAGAGAGCACAGTGGTATAGATAAAACGTGGTCGATTTAGAAAAATGCATCTAAATCCAGGAAATTGTAAACAATTTTTTCAAAAATTTCAGCGATTTCGAAAACAACAAATGTTTTTGAACTATTTTGCGGATTCGCTTACAAGAATTCTATCAGTGTGTACAAACAATGTTCCATTTAAGTCTTAGATATTATTTTCAATTATTTCTTGTTTTTTTTTATATTTGAAAAAAGAATATTTTACTTCCAAAATTTTTTTAAGATTAAAGCCAATGTCTCCCATATAGCCTAAACCCATAAGCTCTGTGCTTCAGTTAAGCACTGGGCCGTGCTTAACTGAGGCAGCTGAACGGTGCAAAACCGGGGCAGTGAAAAACCGAAGCATGACTGTATTTAAATTTACATTATCATAAAAATTTATTAACTTGGAGAAATATTGTTTGGATTTCCGCTACTTTTCAAATTTAACTTTGAATCCAAATATGTTTAAACATTATTTAATCTTCAAAATCCTCTGATTTCGATGTTTTAAAATGTGTTATATACACAGAAAAAAAATCATGGTAATATTACATCTGGGAAGGGGTATCTTTTATGTCAGAAAAAGGTGTAATTTTTCCACTTTTCTGGTGTAATGTCACTTTTTCAGTCTAAATTGAGGTAAAATTACATCATAAAAGAGGTAATATTCAACCTTCCAAAATTACAGCTTCCAAATTTACATTATTTTTTACTGTGTAAGTAAACTTTTGTTTTCACTGGACCAGTGTTTTCAATGTTAAACATTATAATTGTCACAATATTCACGTTTTTATTTTCCTTTTTAATACCAAGCATTTTTTTTTATGTGAATTATATATATCGAAAGTTTGTAAAAAATGTTGTTTTTTCTAGAAGCTTGTTATTACGTAATCAAAATTGAGCTGCATTTGATGCAAAAATTGCAAATTTTGGGAAATATGGAAATTTTCTAAAAATAAATGGTATTTTTTTCACAAAAAAAATAAGCAATTCTTTCAGGAAAAAGCATTTTTTTTGAATGTTTGTATATTTTTTATTTGAATTTAAATTTATGTGTTTCCTTGTCTATGACCACGCAAGGCATTTTGAATAACAGTTCGGCCATACAAATTTTCCTTCAATTTTGGCAGCTGTCAAAAGAGAGGCTATTCAAATATTCAAAAATATATATCTTGAAATCGAATTTTCTGATTGACTATATTTCTTTGGATTTCTCTAAAAATATAGTTAAAATAAAAGCAATTTTTTTATAGTTTTCGCGAAATACCAAGTTGGTCTGAATTTATTTGGCAGTGTTGCCAATTTTTCAAAAATTAGATTTTATGTTAAACTTGGTAAAAAAAGCCGAAAAAATATTTTTAATTTGTTTTTAAACGTGAAATCTAATTTGCATTTGAAAAGTACTTTACATAAATTTCGATATCGTGCAAAAAAAATAGTTTAAGGACGTGTAAAAGTCCTGTAAAAGTCATGAAAAAAGCTTGAAATGATTTTGTTGTACCAATGGTTGATACAGCCTACGAATAATAATTACCCAAGAAAACGACGTTTTCTGTGCATCATCAAAATATCTTTGAATTTTTAAGCGACGATTACCTAGCAAAAAAATAAATTTTCGTAACTCTCAAACACAAATGTTAAATGTTAGTTTCGATCATTTTGGCATTTGTTTTATTTTTTTATATTTTTATTATTTTTTTTTTCTCTCGGTTTGGACAAAGTCGAATATGAACTCATATATTTTTTGTCAAATATTTTCTGATTTTTTTTAAAGTTTGCTTAAATTTTTTTTAATGTCAGAAACTATCACAATTTGATTGAAAATAAGTTAATAAAAATTGTAAATTTTGCTGAAATCAGTTAAATATCGTTTGTTTAGTTTATTCTATGAATATTTAAAGACTAGATTTCTGCAAAAAGCTTGACAAAAGCTTTCATCATCATTTAAAAATAATTTACTAAACAGAAGTTTTTAAAAACTCGTTTGATTCCAGCTCAGTCATGATATTACAGAAAGTGTTGCCAGATCAACAAACTTTGTGACTTATTGGTTAAGTTCTTCAAACGATGTAAAGAAAATATTGTTCTGAAAATTTGCATCACAACCGATCTTGAACAGCCCTACGCATTTCAATAAAATGCTAATAGGTATAATATGGCACTGTTGCCAGATCATGAAATTCTATCTCTCATATTAAAAATAAATAAATTCAATGATTGATTGATGATTGATTCTTCGCAAAACTTTTTTTAAATTGTTTCAAACTTCCAATTAGAGATAATTTCATGAAATTTGCAATATTGTACTTAAAATAAAGGAATATAAATTGAGCTTGGTTATAATTACTCATGTGATCAATCAATCACAAAATCACCTCGACAACAATAGCATCACACTCAATAATCAGCCAGCACCATCGGAACCAAAGTGTACATTACACCGTACCATTAAGGTGGCATAAGTATACCACCTCGTTTGTGGTGCACAGAGAAAGAGAGAGGAATAGATCAAACACCAAACAACAATACCAGCCATTATTCACTTCCCTCATAAAATCACATACACACACACACATTTACACATTTACACATCCATCTCATAAGCTATAATTTCCTTCCAGCTTTCTGGTCAAGAAAGGTTGAATCTCAAAGAGGGAAAAAGCACACGAATTTTTCCCACCCTTCCCACACACACACGTTTTGAGCTTGGTTCGTTTTTATACTCTTTTCACAAAGGCACCCCTGGCGAATCTAGGAAATGACCACAAAAAAGGAAAACTGGCAACCAAGTCGGCAAAAGAACACAACATCACTACACCAGAGGCCCCCCACCAGAGAAATCTTGTGGTGCTGTCATAAACAATGTAATAACCACAGTTGGGATTGAGGGTGAAAATTTTATTTTTTGGGAAAAATGCCTTTTTTTTTAGTTGAATAAAAATTAAATTAAATTTGAAAAATTAAATAAACAAGACATAAAAATTTTAAAATTTAAAGTTAAAACAAACTTAAAACAAAATGTCACAAAAAGAGAAACAAAACAAAAAAGGCATAAGGGAGATGGGGGTAAGATGGCCACCCTAAGGTAAAAACTCATTTAAAATCAAAATAAACCTTTATTTTCAACTCCAACTTAGTACAGATCCTAGTTGGAAGTCTCCTTTATAGAAATCACCTAACTTGGTATCTTAAAAATAAACTATTCTATAATTTTTATTGATTTAAAAAAAAATGTGTTTTTCAGATCCTTCCTCCTCTTGCGGGGGTAATACGGCCACCGTATTTTGCAACTTAGATAACTAAGAAAAAAAAAAATCATAAAAATCAAATATTTTTATCTAATTCTGTTAAGGACATTATCACCATGACTGCGAAATGAAAAGCTTTTAGTAATATGTTCCAAAATGTTTTTAAAACAGTTTAAAATCAAAGATTTTTTTCCAAATGATACATTGGTGATTACGGCAATTTTTTCCTAAGTATCAAAATTTTGTTAACAACTTTTTAGTTTTGCAAAAAGTGGCTCAAAGTAACCTATTTAGCCTAAGGTACAATATCATTAGATATTTTGGTAACTTTTATCATGTTAAGTAGTAAAATAAGCGCATTGCCGTCTTACCCCCACCTCCCCTAAACACTTTCTCTGAAGATGACTGTGTCCCAAAGTGACCACCATAAGACAACCATAATCATTGTGTGGTGCGACCATGAAGCTGTCCCTTCCCGTTTTGAATGTCATAAATTTTAATTATAACTCTGGGAACTGGAATATGGTGGAATTGTTTCAAGTTGTTTTTTTTTAATATTTTGTGAGTTATTGCAAATCTGATTTTCACTGAATTATTAAAAACAATTTCAACGTGACTAAAATAGTCTAAGAGTGTACCCCAACACGTGTCACCAGTGTCACCGCACCTGTGACATATAAACGCCAAAGTGTATTAATTTTTCTTAATTTTATTTCACGATTGTTGAAATACCCTAAGCCTTAAGTCTTAAAGCCAGCCCGCCCGGACAGCTAATCATAATTGAGCTTGAGTTTTTTTTTTGTTGTGAAAGGGAAAATTGATGGATTACCTTTCGCATGGGAAGTTGTTGTTAGTGGGAACTGATGAAGTGATTATTAGTATTATTATCGGTTTAAAGCAATGATCGTTTCGAGATGCTTACGTGAAAGGTTGAGCGAATTTTACCTGGAAAGAAGTAAATAAAAAAAATATTATTAATCGGCACAAAATAATGAAAAATTTAATGAATAAAAAGGAAAATTAAAAATAAAGAAAATAAAATTGTTAAAAATTACTATATAATTTTCGTTTTAAACAAATAATAAAAAAACTTGTTTTTAAAGAATTTCGAGAAAAAATTGCACTGTAAAAAAAGGGTAGCAAATTGAGTTGTTATTTTTTTCTTTTTTTGAACAAATTAAATACAAATAGAATCATAAGGAATAATACTGAGCATGGTAGAAATGTATTAAAATATTACAAGTCACCTTCATCAAATTATTAGAATTCAAAAATATCTTCAGATACATAGGCATTTTTACTAGAACTAGTTTTTTTTATAATTGCTACATAATTTGTTTTGTCAGCAAAATCAAAGATTACATTTATTAAAAAAAACTGTTTCCCACGAATTTATCTCAAACTTGGAAATTTTTGTTGACTTATACTTAAATTCATGATTTTTTTTAAAGTTAGTGATAATCAAACCTTATAAATAATGGTAAAAATGGTCAACTTGACGTAAACAATTCAATATGAACAATACTCCTGTACATGTTTTAACAATATAAATCTTGAGACAAATTTTACCTTTTGAATAATATTTAAAAAATAAATTTGAATCATTTAAATGTCATGTCAATCTCAATGTTAATGCCATAATATTAAAAAACGTTACTTAATCCACCTTTAGGTGGTTGGTGCCTTCCTCATATTCATAAAGTCAATACATTCAGAAAAAATTGCAACATTCCCCCTTAACATGTTTAACAAATCAACTTTATTACTCATTTCTTTTGATATGGTTCGCAGACCATCAATATTTCTGGCTCATCGGCAAGGTCTGATAAAAAAAAACCTATCCAACGATAGTTCGCATGGAAGATTCAGACAATATTTTTATCACAATATCTGAAATCAAACCTCTAAAAAGTGTATAAATAACACTTAAGTGCCATTAACTTTTAATAGGGTTTTCAGATCCTTGATGTTTTAGACTCATTTGAAAGGTCTTTCGATTATCTAACTAACGATGGGTCGCATGATGGACCCGGACATCATTTTTACTGAAATATCTGAGATCCGGCCTCCAAAAAGTGTATAAATAACACTTAAGTGTCAATAACTTTTGATAGGTTTGTCAGATCCTTGATGTTTTAGGCTCATTTGAAAGGTCTTTCGATTATCTAACTAACGATGGGTCGCATGATGGACCCGGACATCATTTTCATTGAAATATCTGAGATCCGGCCTCCAAAAAGTGTATAAATAACACTTAAGTGCTAATAACTTTTGATAGGGTTGTCAGATCCTTGATGTTTTAGGCTCATTTGAAAGGTATTTCGATTATCTAACTAACGATGGGTCGCATGATAGACCCGGACATCATTTTTACTGAAATATCTGAGATCCGGCCTCCAAAAAGTGTATAAATAACACTTAAGTGCCAATAACTTTTGATAGGATTGTCAGATCCTTGATGTTTTAGGCTCATTTGAAAGGTCTTTCGATTATCTAACTAACGATGGGTCGCATGATGGACCCGGACATCATTGTCATTGAAATATCTGAGATCCGGCCTCCAAAAAGTGTATAAATAACACTTAAGTGCTAATAACTTTTGATAGGATTGTCAGATCCTTGATGTTTTAGGCTCATTAGAAAGGTCTTTTTAATACCTTTCTGAAAATGTATAACATGACAGGGTTTCTTACAAAAACCACCCTTTTTACAATCTTCCGGACATACGCCAAAATCGTTTTTTTAGCATAACTTTTGAAGTACTTTACTAAACTTCATAATTTTCAATAGGGACTTATGGGACCCCAAGACGAATCGAATGAGACCAAAACGGTCCAAATCGGTTAAGCCAGTGCTGAGATAATCGAGTGCATATTTTTTGGTGCACAGACCCACATCCCTACACACACACACACACACACACAGACATTTACTCAGAATTTGATTCTGAGTCGATAGGTATACGTGAAGGTGGGTCTACGAGGTCAAATTAAGAAGTTCATTTTTCGAGTGATTTTATAGCCTTTCCTCAGTAAGGTGAGGAAGGCAAAAGGAGTAATTGTTTGCGGTTTGTGAAAAAAATGCCGTTTAGTTAATCTACATTGATTTTTACATTGTTATGTTTTTAGTTTTTTAACAATAAGGTCAAACATAATTTTGTGAATTGAAATTCTATCATTTTGTTGAAAGACAAAAGGCTTTTGGGTGGTCAGGGGTATTCAAAAACAACCCAAAAAAAAGTTTGTTTATAGGACCTTAAAAAAACTCCAGTAATTTTAACTTGATTTTCATCAACATAGTGAAAAAGTTGTCTTTTTGAAATGCTAAAAAGTGAAAAGGCAATCGTTTTGAAAAAGTTTTTTTTTATTCTGCCAAAAACATTAAATCGGCAATTTAAAAAATCTAAATTTTTCAAGAGATTCTCAACACATTGAAGCAATCATCTTCAGAATTTCTAATCACGACAAACCAACACATTAAAAAATTATTTAAAAAAATATCCAATTAGTTATCCAATTGCACTTTAACAAACCCCTCGTGTTTTGTGGTCTCTGTTGCAAGTTTCTGCTCATTTCTAGGCGTCCGAAGGTTATGTGTGGTGAGTCATCCAAAACCTCTCTTACGCAAATGGACCGACGTCTTACTTCCCCATCCGATAGAATGCCAGGAGGATAAGGCGGGAATCGAACCCGCGAAATTGGTACCTCTTAAAATAAATCATTTCATTGGGTTTCCTGATTTTACAAAAAAATGTAAGAGGTGGTCAATCATGACCGTTCAATGTCACCCGTGACAGATGACACGAAAAACGAAACTATTGGCACTACGCCCCCCGGGGCATGGCCTTCCTCTAACGTGGGATTTCTGCTCCAGCGCCTCTGACGAGACAGGAGAAACCGGGACCGACGTTTTACTTCACCATCCGATAGAAGCTCAGTGGATAAGGCGGGAATCGAACCCGCGTCTCATAGCATCATCGGGATCGGCAGCCGAAGCCGCTACCCCTGCGCCACGAGACACACAACAAATAAAAAAACGCAAAAAAAACTGTTTTTTTACTTTTTTTTATAATTCTGAGTAAACAGTAAAACAAATCATGGTTACATTACATCTCAGAATGATGACGGATCTTTTATTAAAAAAAAGTGTAATTTCAAACAGTTTCTGCGGAATACGGCTTTCTAGGCCCAGTGAAAAAATATAATTTAACCCGAAATTGACGAACTCCTCGTTACAGTGTCCCAGCGTTGCCACATGTACAGATTTATCTGTCATGGTACAGATTTTCAGCAAAGATCTGAGTACAGAATCTGTACGTACAGATGACAGATATTTGGGTCACCGTACTGATTTGTACAGATTTTCAGATAAAACAGATTCTTATTAAAAATGATATTATTGAATAGTTAAGTTATTGCAATTATCTCAATATTTTAGAACTTTTCATTGATTAAATCTAGTTTAACTTTTGAAACATTTAGAAATGGATCATGCTTATATTTTTTAACGATCTTAGATCCATTTATGCTAGAATATTTTGAACTAGGAGTCTCTCTTAATACTAACCCCCAGTACGCCGTGGGTAATTGTTTCCCTCCCACTAACATTTACACACAAGATCCTCTGTAGTTTTAGGTTTTTCTTAGGTTTAAGAAAACTGCATTTACAAAAGCAGACTCATTGCTAACCAGGTTTCAGTACCGACAAGGACCTAATAAAAATAATTAATAGCATTTCGTTCTAATAAAGTTATAACATAATTTCCAATATTTCCCATTCTTCTCAAAAATGATTTTGAAACGAAGGAGAACACAGGTAAAATAAAATCTAAAATACTTCAAAAATTTGATAAAAGTTGTACTGAATCATACAGAAAATAATGAGTCATAAAGTTTATTGTATTTTTTTTTTATTAATTTGAATATATTGCTTAATTATATGAAAACAACATGATATTTTTTATATCCATAATCTTGCTTATTGCATTTAACGCATTTTTGCAAAAAAAAAGTTTGATAATAAAAATTTCCTCTTTAGCATTCCATACTTTACATGCACTAAATTTGAAAAATATTTACAACCGCCTTGTAGTTGCCTGAATATTTAAAAATTCAATCCTCGTTTTTCAAAACATTATTATTTGTTTCTTGAAAGGTAACGCCATTATGTCACATTGAACTATTTAATAAATGGAATCTGGTCAAAGTAAATTTTATTGAAAGTTTTCGATAAATTATGCTATGTACCGTCAACTGGGTCAATCGGGACTGCAGTCTGTATGAATATGGATTACAGTCTAACTAATTTTTAATTCCTTAATTCTTAAATTCTTAAATTCTTAAATTCTTAAATTCTTAAATTCTTAAATTCTTAAATTCTTAAATTCTTAAATTCTTAAATTCTTAAATTCTTAAATTCTTAATTCTTAAATTCTTAAATTCTTAAATTCTTAAATTCTTAAATTCTTAAATTCTTAAATTTAAATTCTTATTCTTAAATTCTTAAATTCTTAAATTCTTAAATTCTTAAATTCTTAAATTCTTAAATTCTTAAATTCTTAGGATTCTTAAATTCTTAAATTCTTAAATTCTTAAATTCTTAATTCTTAAATTCTTAATTCTTAAATTCTTAAATTTAAATCTTAAATTCTTAAATTCTTAAATTCTTAAATTTAAATTCTTAAATTCTTAATTCTTAAATTCTTAAATTCTTAAATTCTTAATTCTTAAATTTAAATTCTTAAATTCTTAAATTCTTAAATTCTTAAATTCTTAAATTCTTAAATTCTTAATTCTTAAATTCTTAAATTCTTAAATTCTTAAATCTTAAATTCTTAAATTCTTAATCTTAAATTCTTAAATTCTTAAATTCTTAAATTCTTAAATTCTTAAATTCTTAAATTCTTAAATTCTTAAATTCTTAAATTCTTAAATTCTTATTAAATTAAATTCTTAAATTAAATTCTTAAATTCTTAAATTCTTAAATTCTTAAATTCTTAATTCTTAAATTCTTAAATTCTTAAATTCTTAAATTCTTAATTCTTAAATTAAATCTTAAATTCTTAAATTCTTAAATTCTTAAATTTAAATTCTTAAATTCTTAAATTCTAAATTCTTAAATTCTTAAATTTAAATTCTTAATTCTTAAATTCTTAAATTCTTAAATTCTTAAATCTTAAATTCTTAAATCTTAATTCTTAAATTCTTAATTCTTAAATTCTTAAATTCTTATTCTTAAATTCTTAATTCTTAAATTCTTAAATTCTTAAATTCTTAAATTCTTAAATTCTTAAATTCTTAAATTCTTAAATTCTTAAATTCTTAAATTCTTAAATTCTTAAATTCTTAAATTCTTAAATTCTTAAATTCTTAAATTCTTAAATTCTTAAATTCTTAAATTCTTAAATTCTTAAATTCTTAGATTCTTAAATTCTTAAATTCTTAAATTCTTAAATTTTAAATTCTTAAATTCTTAAATTCTTTGATATTTTTTTAAATTTTAAATCTGGGTATGATTTTAAATTCTAGCTTTTTATTTAGAATTTTAATTTTTTTGGATTCTAATTGTTAATTTGAAGGATTTTGAATAGATGAATTATTTTAATTATATTATTTAAATTTTATTAATTTTTAATTATTAGAATTTTAAAGCTTTGAATTTGTTATTTTTAAATTTTGTTTTGTATACATATTTCTTTTTATTTTTTTTAATCTTAGATTTTTTTATTTTTAATATTTGTATTTTTGAATCTGTGTGTTTATGGATTTTCTCTTTGGTTTACTTCTTTTCAAGCAAAATACAAAATCCTTCCTTTTAATTTCAAGATTTTGCTTTTTTGAGATTCGGCATCATAAGGCAATTCGGAATTTTCAATATTATAATATCGATTACAAAATTATTGAAACATTTATAACTTTTAGTTACAATAAAATAAACAAATTCTGAATATTTAAGTTTTTTCACTAGAACATTTTGCAAACAAACATCGCGCGAAGGAACGTCACGCGAAGAAACGTCTTTTCTTGGCCGTTTCTTGGGTGTTTTTTATATGGAGTTTTGCATTTCTTCCGAGCTGCATATCAGCATTTAGTGTTGTCATAAGATTGTTCAAAATGCATGTTAAAAAAAAGTTTTTTACAAAAAATATACCGTACAGATAATGGTACAGATATTCGCCATGCTTGGTGCAGATAAGACAGATTTTTGGACCCTCTGATACAGACGAGCATGTGGTAACACTGGTGTCCTGATGCAAACAATGGTCGTGCTCGAGCTGTCACAGCCCTGCGAAATATGTTGGCTGACATATCGGGCAGTCAGACAAAAAACCCAGCTAGAATTCGCCTGACGAAAAACTTTTTCTAGAAAGAGATAGGAGATCTGATGCAAACAATCTCCCAGCAGCCATGTAAACATACTTTGAATGTGTTGGTAAATTTCTGACTAGAAAGCTTGAATTGAAAAATTGAATTATCTTTTTGAGTCTTTTTGATCAACCAAATTTTCACCTTCACTGCTTATTTTTTCACTTTTTTATGTTTTTGAGAAAAAGTTATAAAAAGGTGCAATTTATCAAATTTTTACTAAGGTACTTTTCAATAATTGATATTTGGATTCGAAGGAGGGTAAAAGTTGGTAAAAATCGGGTATTTATTACTATACCATGTTTAAAAAAACGGCAATTATATTTGGAACCTTTGAATTTGCATTTTGAAATGGTTTGCAAATATTTACAAAGCAATTTTAAGTGAAAATTTGTATGGAGGCTTGTATCAACGAAACAATAATACAAATGAAGCCATTTTGACATTACAAATCGATGAACAAAGTTTCATAGAAATTAAAAGTACAATTAAAAAATTACTTGCAAATAGGGGAACTAAACCCTTTCTCAGCTTATTTCTATTATCGGCCTATCAGCACTTTGATCATGAATTAAAGCTTTCATAAAGTGTTTTTGACTGTTCCAAAGTAATAAATAGTTCAAATAAAAGTGAGCAAGCAACTTTTCATTGTTGATACATCTGAAAATGATGATTTTCTAGCGGAAAACGGCGAAAGTGATGAGAATTGGTCGAACGGCTTAGTGTGATTAAAATGGGTATATTTCCCCTATGTAGCAAATTGCTCTTTACTCAAAAAAGTTGACACACAACACATTAAAAATAAATCCCGGCAGCCATTCACTTTCGAACTTCATAGAGCAAATTTTAATAGACGCTATAAAAAAAGAGTACCAGACACTAAAAACCAGCTCAAACGAGAAAAAAAGTACACTCCCGACAATCATCTCCTGCTGAAGTAGCTCCAGAAAGATACTGCCATAAAACTTCCCCCTCAAACAACCACACAAAATCGCTCAATCTGACCGCAACCGAAAAAAAACAAACATAAATTGCGGCATCGTTCGGTGAACGAAAAACCACTTTTTAAGTGCACGCGTACAAACAAATAAATACCCGCAATAATAGTCGCCATAAAACATGAATCGACACGCCAAAGCGCGCGCGCGCGTGCTTAACTCTTCTTTCTCTTCCTTTATTTCCCTTCTTCTACTTCCTCTTTTTTTCTTGATCACGAAACACGATCGTTATGGGAAACTTAAGGCCGGGCGAGAATTGCCTTGTGAATGGACCCCGGGTTCATTCAACGATCATTCAACTTTGATCAAGAGCTGTCAAATTAGGCGTAGAAACTAAGCAAATTCAAATTGCGCATGTGGCTTGAAAAGTTACATTTTGAGGTTAGGTTGTAAACATTTTGCTAAGAAATCCTTTTAAAAAGACGAAATCAAGCCGGTTTCAAAACAATATTACCCAACTTTGGGTAAAAGTGGCGGAATCCGGACTTGAAGTCATGAGTGTGGTAACCGTCACACACACACACGCACGTCACTTCACGTCACGTCTCTTGGACGGACCTCAGCTGTTATTATTGTTACTTTTTTCCTCTCGCGATTCGCCCGAGGGTCCAAACTCGTTGAGTCACTCTCACTTTTTTTCAGAGGAGCGCGCAGCATTCATCGAACGGGAAACAAAGTATTTTCAGTTTTTTGCTTCTATTTTTGTTGTGTCTGGTTCTCTCATCCACGGATGGGAACATTATTGTTGGGGTGTTGTGGAGGGTAGTGGGGATAAAAAATAACGCGAAATTACATGCTTGTGAAACAGTGCAAGTCAGCGGACTTAGGACTTTCTACCAACTGGTTATGAAATTTCGAATTATATCACTTAGCGAGTAATTCAAGACTTAGTATTTCATGTATTTTATATTGAATTATTACACCTTAGACAACACCAAAGCAAGCATAAATCGGAGCGTTTGGTACGGTATGTCCACGCATCCTCGCGCCTCTGTTGATTCTGAGAAATGTGATCCGTTCTTAGAATACTCTCTGCAGTAAACACAACGCAGTAGGGCTGGCCTTTTTAATTTTGAAAATACTTTTTCTTTATTGGAATCATAATATGGTATGGTAATTTAACTTATAAAAAACGTGCACAAACATTTTTTTAAGAGTAACGATTTCTACATGGATCTATATTTCAATTGTTAAATTATATAAGTTAAAATATTCTCACTTTCTTATTACATTTAAATCTATACAAGAAACTTGGTAGATATTTTTCTGTTGAGTATAAGGCTTTCTAGGCCCAGTGAAAAAAATATAATTTAACTCAAAAATGACGAACTCCTCGTCACAGTGTCCTGATGCAAACAATGATCGAGCTGTAGCTGTCACAGCTGCGAAGTATGTTGGCTGACATATCGGGCAGTCAGTCAAAAAAAAAAACAGCTAGAAGTCGCCTGACAAAAAAAATTTGCTGGAAGGAGATAGGAAACCTGATGCAAACAATCGTCCAGCTGTAATGTTAACATACTTTGAATGTGTTGGTAAGTTTCTGACTAGAAAGCCTTATTACGGTTTATTTTTTTCGAGAACATTAAAATAAAAAAAAAAAATCGGCAGGTTTTATGTTTGGCGATTTGCGTGAAACTTTGCTCTGAGAAGTAACTTCGAGGTCCATTTTCTGATATCTCATTATGGAGGGACGTTACGACCCCACTCCATTTTTGAACATGAAAAAAGACATGTTTTTCAATCATTTGCCGCGTGAAATGGTGTTGAGATGGAAATTTGGTACTCAAAATTCCGAAAAACGTATTTTCTCAGCCATTTTTCGTTAGTCAACTGCAAATAATTCAGTATTAATATTTTAATAATATTTAATTTTTATTTTATTTTTTAATTTATTTAATTTTTTTATTTTAATTTTTCAGCAATAATATTTTTTCATTCAGAATAACATTATTCATTTTAAAATTTCGTGTTTTTTGTAAATTTGCTGGGTAATTTTTTAGAGTGTAACAACAAAGTTCTACAAAATTTTAGATATCATACAAGTTACAAAAAAAACACGAAATCTAAAATTTAAATATTTTGTTCTCAATAAAAAATATCCTTCTGGGTTAACGAAGATTCGAAAAAAAAAACATCAAATTTCCCTTAAAAATTACATTCCCATAAATTTTGTTGGTTTTGTGCTCAACATTTTAAAATTTGATTTAAAATATTAGGTGAGGAAAATTATTTATTCGTGAACCTTTTTAAAAGCTTTGAAAATTAGGTGCTCTTTGGGAGAAACACGGACTGCCTTAATATTTCTGTTTTGTTTTTTTTTATTCGAGTGGCTGTATCTTATCAAAAAAGACTTATCTTCAATATATTTTAGGTCAGCGGTTCTCAACCTTGGGGTACCACACGGAGAAAAAGAGTTCCCAAAATCGTGAACATACGTTCATGAAAATGGGAACCACGAACAAAGTGTTCAAATCCCATGGTACGTTTTTGTAAACCGTTTTTGGAAGACAAACCTCGTACTTGCAGACCTGGGTGCTGAAAAGTGGTTCGCAAAACGGCCTCAATTTAGAACTGTCAAAGCGGAACCAATTTACTGTTCGCAAAATGATACCAAGAAGTGGCAAGTATTGTAATCGATCAAAAATTTTCTTTGTCAGGATTAAAAATAATCGATGGCGTCGAACTTTTGAAGTATTCCAAGTCAATTAATCTTAGGAAGATTAAGATTTATCAAATTCCACTCACTTCTGACGCAATTTTTCGTCACGTGGAAACAAAAAGGGCCTGTTTTGGTCGCCCATCGTTTATTTTATAAACAAAACACGCGCGAAGCACATAATTTCTGAGCGAAAAGTCTAACATCAACATATCCAAAATGTTTCAAAACAAATCACTTCAACAGCTAAAAAATATGTCACGCTTGAGCTTGAACATAGTCTTCTACTTTGTTTATGTTTACAGCTGTAGTGCAGTTGTATTAGTGGGAAGCAGTAGGGAGCATTCGAAAATCACGTTACGCATTCTGTCTTTTCAGCACCCAGTTGCGGACATTTGAATAATATCCCTGACCTGACAAAATATTTGAGAGAAGAAAAAACAAACAGATTCGAAACCAAAAAATAACGCAACATTTTGTTGCAGATTATTTAATTCAATTCGTTTTTGCTAATCATTAAATTTCAAAAAAAAAACTGCTATTTTGCATAATTGATTTATGCATACAAAATGGGGGCTGTCCATACACAAGTGCTATGAATATTTTCGAAAATCTGTATATTGAGATGGCATGTTCTGATCACAAATCTTTCGCATAGTTCATGATAAGGTTTTCCTTAAAAAAACATTTTTTTTTCAATTGTTGGTTTCTTAAAATTGACAAAACACACAGAAAATATTAAAAAAAAAATATTTGAATGAGAAAATTATATATTAACTTTAATAAATTGTACCACTTTTTAGTTTTTTGTTCATTTTTTCCTTAAATTTTTGTCTCAAATCTGGAAAAGAAAGAAAGAACCTACCATCTCTTAAAACAATTCAAAAGGTTGGTAAAAGACTCTAAAGTTTCATTATTCAACATTAACATTAACAAGACAGGTCTTTTAGTTTTGCCAAAAATTGGGGAAACATATTTTTATTGTAAATGTTACCCAGTAAGATACCTATTTCTTATTGATGTTATCTTGGAAAATATGAAGTGCACTTTTAGAGCTCTAAAAAACAAACATTTTTATTTTTTGACCGGTCAATTTGGACTTGAGGGTCAAAAGTTACAGGCATTTTATGGTTAAAAAAAAGATGCAAATTTGAAACTTAAATATCTCGAAAAGGCGCAAGCCACATTTTAAGGACCAGGTTGCATTTGAAAGAAGAGATCCAGCACTACAAACACTGAAAAAATCTCGGGGGTGTTTTTCTTTAAACTCGAAGTATCTTCATTGGAAAAAGTTTGATTTTCAAGGGAAAATCAGACGGGACCACCCCAACGAAATTCGATTTTTTTCCAAATATATGTTTTTTTCATGAAATTTTGCCCGCTGAACCTGAATCTGCCCTCATCTGGTTTCCATGTAAAATTATCATTTAAACCCAAATTATGACTAAAAATCGATTTTTTGACGATCTGGGTCACTTTTTTCTAAAACGAATTTCCACGTTCAAAAAACTGATTTTTGAAGGTTTTCTCAGATGCTTTCTATAAATTTGGTCGTAAAAGGCGTAGATTACGAGATAAAATTTTGGTATCTTCGACAAAGTTGCTTGGATTGGCAAGCCCAACAACTTTTTAGAAAACAAAAAAAATCCCAAAAATATTCCTAAAAAGTTAGATTTTCAAAATTACCCTAATAGTGATCCACCCTAATTTTCAACCAAACCAAAAGTTGCCCCTATCCATTTGCAACGAGACACCAAAGCTCCAAAACTTCACAATTTTTCGGAAAATCCATTTTCCGCTTAATTTTGCGTTTTGGACCACTGTGCAGTGGTTCAATCAATCTTCTATGTTTCTTAGACAAAATTTTATGAAATTTTTTGAACTTTTCGGTTTTTTTTTTCAGGAAAAAACCGTAATTTTATGGACATAATTTAACTTTGAAATGCTACATTTTGAAAACTATGCATTTAATCAAAAAAATTGTAAAGTACTCTTCGATTGCAAATTCGATTTTACATGTAAAATGAGATCTAAAAATTTTAAGTACGATATTCCAATGTTTTACAAAAATTGCTATTTTCAAAAAATCTTACTCGTCGACAAAGGTCAATACTTCTGAATGGCTTAAAGAATGCGGGATTTTGTCCCTAAACACATAAAAAAAAATTAAAAAAATGCAGATTTTGGGAAATTGATTTTTTGTGAAAAAAAGTCAATTGAGAAATCACATTTTTTTCCTTGTACCTATTTTTCTGAATGGTCCTCATCGATGCCTACAACTTTGCCGAACCAAATAAACAAAAAACGCCAAAAAATTCCTTGAAAAGTTACAGATTTTCTGATATTTACGTACCATTTTTGTATGACCAGCTACCAAAATTGCATGGCGGCTTTTATGGGTAAACCTATGACACAAAATTACTTCTTTGGTTATAGGGAAGGCCCCCACAAAGTTTGAGCCAAATCAAAAATTATATAAGTACCTAAAATCCATTTCCGGGTTTGGTGAAGAATTGCTCATAGCATTTAAAAAAAATTAATATATAAATTGGTGATGTTGATCAATACTTTCGAATTTCGATCCATCAATATAAATTACATTTATTTCACGGGGTCGGGATCGGTGGTGTAGTGGTAAGCGTGGTTGCCTCTCACTCAGTCGGCCTGGGTTCGCTCCCAGTCGGCCTCGGTGGCGCCCAAGCAATGCATTGCAATGGTGTTGAGCAGTGGGGCCGATTTCTGACTGTGTATGGGGGGGAGGGATTTGGAGGACACATGGAGGGCAGCCTAAATTGCAGGGGGTAGCGAAGAAGACGCCATCTTGGAAGTTCAGAAAACAAACACTGTCAATTAGTCTTATACATATTACTATGGTTACACGATGTGTGTTGAACTCAAAAGTCCCATGCAAATGTGTAAAAGCAAACTGGAAAATGTGTAATGCCGATTCTGAGTGTACGGGCGCACTGTTTTGTCGACCAAAAGAAAAAAAGCAAAAAAAGGTAAACAGAAAAATCACTTTTTTCGATATGAATTTTCAGCCAATATTGGGATGGAATCTACAAGAATATGATAGAATTTGCCATCAGCAACACAATTCACGTGTTCTTTTCTGGCATTTATCGTTTAAATTGTGAAAAATTTGAAAATCAAAAACCCAAACAATGATTTGTTATGGGCTACCATTTGACAGCTATTGCTTTTGTTGTGGGCTCTCATTTGACAACCGTGCTAATGTCGACTGTTGTCAGTTTGCTTTGGTCGGAATAGGGTTGCCATCCCCCCGCTAAATTGCCAGGGAAATTGTTCTAATCGGGAGGGGGGGGGGGGTGCAGAAGATCTCGTACCCTCCCTCCTACTACCGAATATTTATGAGTAGTTGATATTGCGGGAAGTGTTTTAGCTTCATTTCGATTTCTTTTGACAATTGAATATCAGAGAACTGTATCAGTTTTCTCTGCCAAAAAACGCGACCTTTGGTCATATGATGACATATACAAAGATTAATGGTTTTGCCGACCCTCTTTAGAGTAGCCCAGCAAGCTGCTCTAGCGATGGGAAGAGACCATTGCTCAGAGAGCAGCAGCAGCAGTCAGTAGTACTGACTGAGCTCAGTAGGCCACAGTTCAGTTTGACAGCTTACCCAGCACAGACGCGTGTGTGAAGTGCGCGCTAAAGGCATCGTTGCCTAGTCAACTCAATTCAAATTCTGAAACGGAAATCAATGGGAATCGTATACGAATTCCGTTTCAAAATAAACAACCGGTGTTCGTACAGGTTGTCGCGTTTGCAACGGAATTCGCATTCGAGTTGAATTCCGTTTCAGAATTCAAATTGTGTTTTCTCGAACTTTTTTTTCATAAAATTAGTTTTATTAGGTCCTGTTTAGGTCAGTTAATTTTCGTTTAAACTATTTTAGGGAGAGGACGGAGAGGAAAGTTGCTGAAATTATTTCAATGTATTTGCCCTAAGGCTCTTTTTTAATTAATTAATCAAAGAACTCTTTAGAGTATTCTCTACCAAATAAAAGAGACCAGTTGGTCACATGATGACAAGATAAAGTAACACGTTTTGTCGGCTCTCTTTACAGCAACACAGCAAGCTGCTCTGACGATTAGAAAAGACCTTTACTTTGAGATCAGCTGCAGTATTCGAGGCTTACTACGACGACACGAGATTGAACAATCGACTAAAGAGCGCGGTTTAGTTACCCTCCAACTTCCCACCAGTGTTGCCACATGCTCATCTGTATCAGAGGGTCCAAAAATCTGTCTTATCTGCACCAAGCATAGCGAATATCTGTACCATTATCTGTACGGTATATTTTTTGTAAAAAACTTTTTTTTAACATGCATTTTGAACAATCTTATGACAATACTAAATGCTGATATGCAGCTCGGAAGGAACGCAAAACTCCATATAAAAAAACGCCCAAGAAACGGTCAAGGAAAGACGTTTCTTCGCTTTCTTTGTAATCGATATTATAATATTGAAAATTCCAAAGTGCCTTATGATGCCGAATCTCAAAAGCAGAATCTTGAAATTAAAAGGAAGGATTTTGTATTTTGCTTGAAAAGAAGTAAACCAAAGAGAAAATCCATAAACGCACAAATTCAAAAATACAAATATTAAAAACAACATTTCAAAATTGAGAAATAAAAATTCTGCGATTAAAAAATTAAAAGAAACATGTATACAAAACAAAATTTAAAAATAACAAATTCAAAGCTTAAAAATTCTAATAATTAAAAATTAATAAAATAAAAATATATAATTTAATAATTCCAAAATTCAAAATCCTTCAGATTAAAAATTTAAAAATATCAAAGAATTTAGGAATTTAAGAATTACAGAATTAAAGATTAAAAAATTAAAAAATTTAAAAATTAAGAATTAAAGAATAAAAGAATTGAAGAATTAAAGAATTAAAGAATTAAAGAATTAAAGAATTAAAGAATTAAAGAATTAAAGAATTAAAGAATTAAAGAATTAAAGAATTAAAGAATTTAAGAATTTAAGAATTTAAGAATTTAAATTTAAGAATTTAAGAATTTAAGAATTTAAGAATTTAAGAATTTAAAATTTAAGAATTTAAGAATTTAAAATTTAAAGAATTTAAGAATTTAAGAATTTAAGAATTTAAGAATTTAAGAATTTAAGAATTTAAGAATTTAAGAATTTAAATAATTATGAATTTAAGAATTTAAGAATTTAAGAATTTAAAGAATTAAGAATTTAAGAATTTAAGAATTTAAGAATTTAAGAATTTAAGAATTTAAGAATTTAAGAATTTAAGAATTTAAGAATTTAAGAATTTAAGAATTTAAGAATTTAAGAATTTAAGAATTTAAGAATTTAAGAATTAAGAATTTAAGAATTAAGAATTTAAAAATTTAGAATTTAAGAATTAAATTTAAGAATTTAAGAATTTAAGAATTTAAGAATTTAAAAATTTGAATTTAGAATTTAAGAATTTAAGAATTTAAGAATTAAGAATTTAATTTAAATTTAAAAATTTAAGAATTTAAGAATTTAAGAATTAAATTTAAATTTAAGAATTTAAGAATTTAAGAATTTAAGAATTTAAGAATTTAAGAATTTAAGAATTAAGAATTTAAGAATTTAAGAATTTAAGAATTAAGAATTTAAGAATTTAAATTTAAGAATTTAAGAATTTAAGAATTTAGAATTTAAGAATTTAAGAATTTAAGAATTTAAATTTAAGAATTTAAGAATTTTAAGAATTTCAGAATTTCAGAATTTCAAATTCAAGAATTTAAGAATTTAAGAATTTAAGAATTTAAATTTAGAATTTAGAATTTTAGAATTTAAGAATTTAAGAATTTAAGAATTTAAGAATTTAAGAATTTAAGAATTAAGAATTTAAGAATTTAAAATTTAAGAATTTAAGAATTTAAGAATTTAAGAATTTAAGAATTTAAGAATTTAAGAATTAAGAATTTAAGAATTTAGAATTTAAGAATTTTAGAATTTAAGAATTAAGAATTTAAGAATTTAAGAATTTGAATTTAAGAATTTAAGAATTTAAGAATTTAAGAATTAAGAATTAAGAATTTAAGAATTTAAGAATTTAAGAATTTAAGAATTTAAGAATTTAAGAATTTAAGAATTTTAAGAATTTCAAGAATTCAGAATTTCAGAATTCAAGAATTCAAGAATTTAAGAATTTAAGAATTTAAGAATTTAAGAATTTAAGAATTTAAATTTAATTTAAGAATTTAAGAATTTAAGAATTAAAATTTAAGAATTTAAGAATTTAAGAATTTAAGAATTTAAGAATTTCAGAATTTAAGAATTTCAAGAATTTCAAGAATTTCAGAATCAAGAATTTAAGAATTTAAGAATTTAAGAATTTAAGAATTTAGAATTTAAGAATTTAGAATTTAAGAATTAAGAATTTAAGAATTTAAAATTTAAGAATTAAGAATTTAAGAATTTAAGAATTTAAGAATTAAGAATTAAGAATTTAAGAATTTAAGAATTTAAGAATTTAAGAATTTAAGAATTTCAGAATTTCAGAATTTTTCAGAATTTAAGAATTTAAGAATTTAAGAATTTAAGAATTTAAGAATTTAAGAATTTAAGAATTTTAGAATTTAGAATTTAAGAATTTAAGAATTTAAGAATTTAAGAATTAAGAATTTAAGAATTTAAGAATTTAAGAATTTCAGAATTTCAGAATTTCAGAATTTCAGAATTTCAGAATTTCAGAATCTAAGAATTTAAGAATTTAAGAATTTAAGAATTTAAGAATTTAAGAATTTAAGAATTTAAGAATTTAAGAATTTAAGAATTTAAGAATTTAAGAATTTAAGAATTTAAGAATTTAAGAATTTAAGAATTTAAGAATTCATGTTAGACTGTTATCCATATCCATAATATTCAGACTGCAATCCCGATCGACCCAGTTGAAGGTACAAAACATAGTTTATCGAAAACTTTCAATAAAATTTACTTTAGCCAGATTTTATTTATTAAATGGTTTAATGTGACATAATGACGTTACCTTTCAAGAAACAAATAATAATGTTTTGAATAACGAGGATTACATTTGTCAATATTCAGGCAACTACAAGGCGGTTGTAAATATTTTTCAAATTTAGTGCATATAAAGTTGTGGCAGTGCGTGGCCGAATGGTTACGCTGTCCGCTTTGTAAGCGGATGATTCTGGGTTCGATTCCCATCTGCTGCAACCTTCCATCGGATGAGGAAGTAAAATGTCGGTCCCGGCCTTGGTTGTTAGGCCGTTAAGTCATTCCAGGTGTAGGAGTCGTTTCCATGCCATAAGTACAAACAACACACCAAACCAAGCCTACTCCGGTGGAATCGCTGGCGGCGGTTGGACTCACAATCCGAAGGTCGTCAGTTCAAACACTGGGGTGGAAGGTTCCTTGGAGTAAAGAGGTTTGGGTGCCCTCCCCATTCAAGCCTTCGGACTCCTAGGTTCGAGCAGAAACTTGCAATAGAGACCACAAAAGACCCGGGGGTCGTTAATGTGGATGGTTTGATTTTTTGCATATAAAGTATGGAATACTTGAAAGATAATATTTATTATCAAACTTTTTTTTTTGCAGCAAATGCGTTAAATGCAATAAGCAAGATTATGGATATGAAAAAAATCATTTTTTTCATATTATTTAAAAATATATTCAAATTAATAAATAAATACAATAAACTTTATGCCTCATTATTTTCAGTTGGATTCACCACAACTTTTATTTTGAAGTATTTAAGATTTTATTTTACCTAACCAACTCACACAGCAGTTGCCCCGACCCCTCTTCGATTTGCGTGAAACTTTGTCCTAAGGGGTAACTTTTGTCCCTGATCATGAATCCGAGGTTGCGTCTCTACATTTTTTTGCACATGCGAAAAAGAGTTTTTCAATAATTTGCAGCCTGAAACGGTGATGAGATGAAATTTGTATGTAATTACGATTTGATGACGTACTCAGAATTCCGAAAAAACGTATTTTCATCGAAAAAACAATAAAAAGTTTTAAAATTCTCATTTTCCGTTACACGACTGTATTTTGGAACATGTCATTTTATGGGAAATTTAATGTACTTTTCGAATCTACATTGTCCCAGAAGGGTCATTTTTCATTTAGAACAAAATTTTTCATTTTAAAATTTCGTGTTTTTCTAACTTTGCAGGGTTATTTTTAGAGTGTAACAACTACAAAGTTGTAGAGCAGACAATTACAAAAATTTTGATATATATACATAAGGGTTTGCTTATAAACATCACAAGTTATCACGATTTTACGAAAAAAGTTTTAAAAAGTTGGTCGTCATCGATCATGGCCGTTCATGGTCACCCGCGACAGACACGGACGACGAAACAAAGAGAAACGCAAAAAGTAACTTTTTCAAAACTTTTTTTCGTAAAATCGCGATAACTCGTAATGTTTATAAGCAAACCCCTTATGTCTATATATCAAAATTTTTGTAATTGTCTGCTCTACAACTTTGTAGAACATTGTTATACTCTAAAAAATAACCCTGCAAAGTTAGAAAAAACACGAAATTTTAAAATGAAAAATTTTGTTCTAAATGAAAAAATGACCCTTCTGGGACAATGTAGATTCGAAAAGTACATTAAATTTCCCATAAAATGACATGTTCCAAAATTTTTTACAGTCGAGTAACGGAAAATGGGAGAATTTTTAAAACTTTTTTATTGTTTTTTTCGATGAAAAATACGTTTTTTCGGAATTCTGAGTACGTCATCAAATCGGGCGTCTAATTTTACATAAAAGTCCCTTTGATGCCAAATTTCTATCTCATCACCGTTTCAGGCTGCAAATTATTGAAAAACACCTCTTTTTTCGCATGTTCAAAAATGGAAGGGGTCGTACCGCCCCTCCGTCACGAGATATCAAAAAACGGACCTCGGATTCGTGATCAGGGACAAAAGTTACCCCTTAGGGCAAAGTTTCACGCAAATCGAAGAGGGGTCGGGGCAACTTTTCCCGATTTCGTGTGAGTTGGTAGAGAATTACCCACCTGTGTTCTCCTTCATTTCAAAATCATTTTTGAGAAGAATGGGAAATGCTGGAAATTATGTTATAACCTTGGTTATAACTATATTAGAACGAAATGCATTATGTTTATTAGGTGCTTGTCGGTACTGAAACCTGGTTAGCAATGAGTCGGCTTTTGTAAATACAGTTCTCTTAAACCTAAGAGTAACTACAGAGGATCTTGTGTGTAAATGTTAGTGGAAGGGTTAGTATTGAGAGAGATTGCTAGTTCAATATATTCTAGCATAACTGGATCTAAGATTGTTAAAAAATATAAGCATGATCCAATTCTAAATATTTCAAAAGTTAAACTAGATTTAATCAATGAAAAGTTCTTAAATATTGAGATAATTGCAATAACTTAACTATTCAATAATATCATTTTGAGTAAGAATCTGTTTTATCTGAAAATCTGTACAAATCTGTACGGTGACCCAAATATCTGTCATCTGTACGTACAGATTCTGTACTCAGATCTTTGCTGAAAATCTGTACCATGACAGACAAATCTGTACATGTGGCAACGCTGCTTCCCACCCTCCAGATATTTTAAACGTATCTTTACCCTCCACCCTCCATATTTTCAAGCAACTTTTTCAAAACGGCGTATGTGTTATTCGATTTAATACATACAACTTTTTAAAAAGATACTCTCAGGCAAAAAGTATTTTAGAGAGCTCTCCGTAGAATTCACTCAATCAATTCTAGAGAAATCTCTGCAACAACACCACCACCAACCGCCCTGTTCCGCTATCGATGGCTAAGTTATGTTTCAAGCAGCACCACTACCCACACTAGTAATGTTACATCAGCGATGGATAAATTAAAGTTTTTAATCAATGGGCTTTTGGGAGCGATTTAGATTAATAATTTGCATAATTTACCGTTTTTACTTTCAAACCAACAATTAATTAACAGATTAATCAAATTTCGCTTTTCAACGAATAAATCATTCCTTTCTAAGATTTTTATTCATTTCAATCATTTTGAGCATTTCAATAGTTTGAAGTATGTTAAGTTGATTTTAAATATTACGAGTAATTTTTATATTTAAGGTATTTCAGGTATACGAGTGTATCAAGTTTTTAAAGTTTTCAAGGATTTAAAGTGCTTCAAGTATTTCAAATATTGTATGTATATCATGTATTCTAAGTTATTCAAATATTGTTTATCCAATTAGTTTTAGTTTTTCAAATAATTTAAATACTCTATTTTTTAAATTGTTTCAATTATTTCAAATTGATTTTAATTTTTTCAAGGATTTAAAGTGTAATAAGAACATCATGTGTTTCAAGAGCTTCAAGTATGTAAATTATGTTGTGGATTTTAAGCATTGCAAGTATTTCAAGTTTTCAAAGTATTTCATGTATTTAAGTACCTATTTCAAGTATTTCAAGATTTTCTAGGATTTAAAGTATTTCAGATTGATCTTAAATATTTCAAGAATTTGTAGTTTTTTTTATTTATTTTGAGTGTTTCAAACAAGATTCATGTTTGGAGTTTTTTTTAAGTCGAATGAACAAATTTTTTTTTGTGCTTCTGAAACCACATTGCGTCAAAAACACTCTAAAGCCAAAAAATCAAAATTGGACATTTATAAAAACAGTAGAAGTAAATAAAAATATCAAATGTTTCTATTAATTCATGTTTATTAAATACTTTGTATACTAGTATCTTAGTATTTCATGCAATTCAAGTTATTTAATTACTCATAATATATTTTTTCAATTATTTTTAATTCCTTCAAATAATTCAAAATGATTTTAAATATTTTAAGAATTTAGATTTTCAAACATTTCAAGAATTTCAAGTATTTCAAGTTTTCATTATAAGTAATTGAAGTATTTCAATTTTTCCAAATTTTCGAAGTAGGTATTCAAGTATATCAAGTGTTTGTATAATTTTAAGGATTTAAAGTATTGAGCAAGAACTGAATGTATTTCAAGAATGTATAGTATTTCAAATAGATCTTAGATATTTCAAGAATTTGTAGTAATTTAGTATTTCGTAGTATTTCAAGTGTTTAGGCAAGTTTCAATTATATGAAGGGTTTTAAGTACTTGAAGGGGTCTGGGGTTTTTTTCAAGTCCAGTAAGCAAAATTTAGTTTTTTTTTGTTGTTGTTCTTTGTGTTTCTGAAACCGCAATGAGTTAGCGGTATTCAAAACACAGGCAAAATATTGGTAAAACGAAACTATTGGCACTACGCCCCCCGGGGCATGGCATTCCTCTAACGTGGGATTTCTGCTCCAGCGCCTCTGACGAGACAGGAGAAACCGGGACCGACGTTTTACTTCACCATCCGATAGAAGCTCAGTGGATAAGGCGGGAATCGAACCCGCGTCTCATAGCATCATCGGGATCGGCAGCCGAAGCCGCTACCCCTGCGCCACGAGACCGACAAAATATTGGTATGGACCTTCAAAAAAACTAAATACTTCTTGTATATACTTGTATATACTTCATGTTTTCAGATATTTCAAGGATTTCATGTATTTAATAAATTTCGAGTTTTGAAGTAGTTCAATTATTTCATGTATTTCATTTTCTATGATTTAAAGTATTCTAAATTGATCTTAAATATTTCAAGAATTCGGTCTTTTATGTATTTTGAGTGTTTCAAGCAATTTTCATGTATTTGAAGAATTACAAGGATTTCATGAACTTGAAGGATTTCAAGTACTTCATGTTTGTAGTTTTTTACAGTCAAATGAACAAAATTTTGTCACTTTGGTGTATCTGAAACCGCATTGAGTCAGAGGTAGCAAAATTGAACCTTTAAAGAAACAATAGAAGTAAATAAATATGTTTTAAGTATTTCAAATACTTCATGTTTTCAAATTCTTCAAACATTTTAAATCGATTTTAAATATTTCAAGAGTGTTATAAGTACCGTCATCATGGGTGACATTGGGTCTGGGGGTGAGATTGCATCATACAAATTTCGAAATGTTTGTCTGACCCAATGTCACCCCTGATGACGGTACATCAAGCATTTCAAGTTTTGGAGTATTGGGTTTTAAGTCTCATAAGTACTTTAAGTATTTAAATTTTTCCAAGTTTTCGAAGTAGGATTTCAAGGATTTAAAGTATTGCGAGAACCGAAAGTGTTTCAAGAATCAATAGTATTTCAGATTGATCTTAGATATTTCAAAAACTTGTAGTATTATAAGTATTTCGAGTATTTCGAGTGTTTCAAGTATATGAAGAATTTCAAGTACTTCAAGTCTGGGGTTTTTTCAAGTCCAGTAAACACATGTTTGTTTTTTTTTTGTTTTTTGGTGTTTCTGAAACCGCATTTAGTTAGTAGTATTCAAAAACACAGCAAAATTTTGGTAATTGGACCTTTAAAAACTATAGAAGTATAACAAGTATCAAACATTTCTAGTAATTCAAATACTTCAAATTTCTTGTAATTGAAGAATTTCGTGTTTTCGTGTATTTCAGGAATTTCAAGTTTTTCCAATATTAAATGTATTTCAAGTTATTCAATTAATTCGAGTATTTTGTTTTTTGAATTAATTCGAGTATTTTGTTTTTTCAAGACCTTGAAGTATTTCTTTTACTTTAAGTAATTCATGTGATTCATGTAATTAATTCAAGTTGTTTAAGTCATTCAAGCATTTTATCATTTTCAAGGACTTTTTCGATTACTTTTATTTTTCATGTATTTCAATTATTTCAAAGATTCCAAGTATATTAAATTTTCAAGTTTCTATTATTTAAAGTCTTTCTGCTTTGTTTTTTTTTTTTTTTGTTATGATATTGAGCATTTTAGGTTTGCCGAGTATTTTGATCATATGAAGCTTGAATTTTTTACGTGTTTCAGTGTTTTAAAAATATGTTAGTGATTTCGAATGTTTTAAATGTTGTTGAAGTATTTTAAGAATTGTTGACACGTCAAATACTTCCTGTTTAAATATTTTATCATGTATTCCAAGCTAAAAAAATATTCCAACTGTTCAAGTAATCTTTGAAAATATTGTAAATATTGAAAGTACAATAAATAGTTTATGTATTTCAAGTACCATTTTATTCGGGTTTTAGAATGATTTTCACTTCATAAGAACATTTTTTAAATTTTAAACTGTTAACTGTTTTATGTTATTAAAGTTTGAAGAATTTCACATATTTGAAAACATCGACAAATTTCTATTGTTCCAAGATTTCTTTTGTATATTCAGATGAATTTCAATCATTATTATCACTTTTCGGTTTACATAAACTCCTTAAAATATGATGCTTTTATACGGTTTTTAAAATATTATTCAAAAAAGGAAATTAATTTAAATCAGTTATTTTATTTATTTAGAAACACTTAAAAACTGGTATTTTGTAAAATTTTTGCTCAAATAATTTAAGTATTCATGTACTTGGTACTTGAAATACCTTAAAAATCTTAAATTATTGAAATTCTTAAAAAAAATAAATAAAAAAACATGATATGAATGAACATGATTGAAGTGCTTGAAAAATTAAAAAGTGTTAAGATGATAAAAATATTTGAAAAAAAAAACGAAACTATTGGCACTACGCCCCCCGGGGCATGGCCTTCCTCTAACGTGGGATTTCTGCTCCAGCGCCTCTGACGAGACAGGAGAAACCGGGACCGACGTTTTACTTCACCATCCGATAGAAGCTCAGTGGATAAGGCGGGAATCGAACCCGCGTCTCATAGCATCATCGGGATCGGCAGCCGAAGCCGCTACCCCTGCGCCACGAGACCCATCGATTTATTTGATCGAAATATTTGATACACTCCAAATATTTTCAAAACTGGAATCACTTGAAAATGAATAACTTTAAAAACATAATATAATAGAATTACGTGAAATGCTTGAACTACTAGAAATATTTTAAATTTGGATGTGTACATCGAGGGTTACATACATGTATAAAATAAAAAAAAAATCATGTCACTGAAAATTTATTAAATCCTCTAAAAAAAAAATGATTTTCAATAACTCCTGAAACGTTTATAAAGATATTTCATGATAAAACTTAGTAAAGGACGATTAAATCTAAAAAAAATGAATTAAATTATAGAAAAATTAAAATATTAACATTAACTGAATTACTTGAAATACATGACTTATTTGAATTACTAGAAATGCTTGAAAAACACAAAATACTTGAAGTACAGGAAATATTTTAAATTCTTTATGAAATTAAAATAAATGAAAAAGATACTTGAAATAATTACTTCAACTACTTGAAATACTACAAATATTAAAAATCAATTTGAAATACTTGAAATCCTTGAAATAGTTACAAATGTTGAAATGCTTGGGTTCAAGAAATACTTGAAAATTTGATTTATTTACTTGAAATGCTTAGAAAAAAATGAATACTTGAAATTCTTTAAACCCTTGAAATACTTGATGCATCATGAGGGGGTGAGATTGGGTCATACAAATTTCTGCATTTTTGTATGAACCAATCTCACCCCTGACTGCGGTACTTATAATACTTGAAATGCTGGAAATACTTATTATACTTAAAATCCATGAAAACTGCATAAAACTTGAATTACGTGAAATCTTTAAAAACCTTCAAAAACTTAGTACACTCGTATACCTGAAATACCTTAAATATAAAAATTACTCGTAATATTTAAAATCAACTTAACATACTTCAAACTATTGAAATGCTCAAAATGATTGAAATGAATACAAATCTTAGAAAGGAATGATTCATTCGTTGAAAAGCGAAATTTGATTAATCTGTTAATTAATTGTTGGTTTGAAAGTAAAAACGGTAAATTATGCAAATTATTAATCTAAATCGCTCCCAAAAGCCCATTGATTAAAAACTTTAATTTATCCATCGCTGATGTAACATTACTAGTGTGGGTAGTGGTGCTGCTTGAAACATAACTTAGCCATCGATAGCGGAACAGGGCGGTTGGTGGTGGTGTTGTTGCAGAGATTTCTCTAGAATTGATTGAGTGAATTCTACGGAGAGCTCTCTAAAATACTTTTTGCCTGAGAGTATCTTTTTAAAAAGTTGTATGTATTAAATCGAATAACACATACGCCGTTTTGAAAAAGTTGCTTGAAAATATGGAGGGTGGAGGGTAAAGATCCGTTTAAAATATCTGGAGGGTGGGAAGTTGGAGGGTAACTAAACCGCGCTCGACTAAAGAAGAAAACAAAAGTACGGACCAGAGTTAGGCCCGTATTCAACAGGTGAATAATTTTCATGAAGTTTTAATTTTTTTTTTGGGTTTTATTCTTGTATTTACAATATTAGTTGCCTAGACAATGACAAAAAAACAAAACTAAATAATTTTCCTTGAAAAGGAAAATTTCAACAAACTAATCTACTTTGATGACTCAATCAAGCATCCAAATACTTTCGACAGCTCCATTTGCGTATCATTTCTCTACCATTACCAATCCGTGATCCTCGGAACGAAACCGCACCCCCGACCAACCGCGTTGCCTTTTCTTCCGCTAATGACTATTTAATTCCCTCTCGGCATGAACATACACACACATTTGCCATAATATTTCTCCCCCTCAAGCCAGACGTCGCGACGACAACGGACCAATTTGTACCGCTTCGATCTCAATATGTCGTGCTGTGGCGTGTGTGTGGGCTCTGTTAATCGATTTCGAACGGGGCCGTTACACACGACTGTCAACATCGCGAACCAAGCCGCTGGCACGCAAACACGGTGATGACGGCTCGTGTGACAGCCGTACGCCGTTGGCCGCCATTATGGCAGCGTCATGTGTCAAAACAGTAATGGTGGAATTGCGTGTCGCGTAGCCGTTTGTTGACAAGTCGTGTTTTTTTTTTATGGGAAAACGAAACATGTGTAAAATCGCACCGTTTTGTTGTTTTGCATAAATTGTAAAAAAGCCCTTTTGACGGCGGCAAGAAAGCGCATCGGATGGCGGTTTGCCACACGTGTCAAAACATTGTCAGACGGAAATTGAAAGAAATGACACCACTCACCTGTAATATGCCGATTAGTAACGTTGTATAAAATAACCTAGTCAACCGCATCCTTCAATTTTGTTGAGTCGATGAATCTGCGCGCGCACAGGGTGGAGGAAATGGAAAGAGAGAAGAGAAAGAAGAAAGAGATAAAAAGTTGTAAACGGATGTGTTAGATCGGTGTGTGCAGTCTTGTGACACTCGGTGGTAATACAATGAATGGACACGTGGTTTTCAACGGTGATTAGTGCCGGCCGCAAGCTTCGAATTGTGTAGAAATTGTTGGGATAGTCAATGAGTTTTGAGAGCATCCAGATAAGGAGGTTATTTTTTTTCAAATTTTATTTGAAAACACCTAAAATTTAATTAAATTCCAATTAAGCTTCTTTATTATACTTCAGTGTTAATGAAACTGAGTTCAAAAGTAACACTTCGTTTATTTTTTCGTATTTCCTATGTACCTTCAAAATGCTGGTAAATTCAATTAAAAATTTAACTTATTGAGACTGTTTTTTTTTTACAAATATCTGAACATTATAGTTAACCAAAATCCTCAAAAAACCGGGGAAAAGCTAGAAATTTTGTGTTTTTTTTTATCAAAAAGTCAGGATTTCCAAGAATTTTACTCTTGAAATGTTTTAAACATTTTTCAATTCAACTGCATTCAATTCGGTTATAGCATAACATTATAGTTTTCTTCCACAATTTTAAATTCCAGTTTGGCAATACCTAGAGCAATTCACCACCAAACCAAACCAAATTAGCTATTTGTGTCATTGGTTCACCCATACAATTTCTCCATACAATTTTGGCAGCTGTTCATACAAAAATGGTACGTAGATATTCAAAAATCTAAAAAAAAACATGTCATGAATTTTTTGATTGATTTGGTGTCTTTGGCAAAGTTGTAGGTTTGTAAAGAAAAAATAGGTAAACAGAAAAAAATGATTTTTCAAAGATAAATTTCCCAAAATCCGTAATTTTTAGTTTTTAAACCACACACCTTTTAAGCCATTCAGAATAATGGACCAAAATGTTGCCGACGAGTTATATTTTTTTTTGAAAACCCATTGATTTTTGTTAAAAATTAAATCTTGTTCTTAAAATATTTTTCCCTATTTTTTAAATGTAAAATCGAAAGGTACGAAAGTCAGGAATGAACAATCATGGACACTATTTTTAAAATTCGAAAAACCGGAATTATTCAGAAAAAACAAAATTTTGAAAACGGTGCACTTAATCAAATAATTTGAAAAGCACATTTCGATTGCAAATTCGATTTTACATAAAAAAAATTAGGTCATGAAATATAAAAAACAGGATTTCATTTTCTTACAAATATCTTAATTTAAAAAAAAATCATAAATCATCATAAAATCAATTTTAATTTTTGTATTTTTTTAATCTGACTGAAACTTTTTTGGTGCCTTCAGTATGCCCAAAGAAGCCATTTTGCATCATTAGTTTGTCCATATAATTTTCCATACAAATTTCTCAGCTGTCCATACAAAAATGATGTGTGAAAATTCAAAAATGTGTATCTTTTTATGGATTTTTGTGATCGATTTGGTGTCTTCGGCAAAGGTTTGTAGGTATGGATATGGACCACACTGAAAAAAATGATACACTGTTAAAAAAATTGTTGATTTTTTTATTTAACTTTTTGTCACCAAAATTTGATTTGCAAAAATAAACACTATTTTAATTTTTTTATGTTTTGATATGTTTTGGAGGACATCAAATGCCAACTTTTCAGAAATTACCAGGTTGTGCAAAAAAAATCTTTGAGCGAGTTATGATTTTTTTAATCAACACTGATTTTTTCAAAAAATCGAAATATTGGTCGCTAAAAATTTTCAACTTCATTTTTCGATATAAAAATTGTCGCAGTTATTCATTTTTTTTAAATAAGTAGGCAACACTTTGGAAATAAATATTTTTGTAAGGCTGAGAAAATTCTCTATATTTTTCTTTTTTGAACTTTGTTGATACAACCCTTAGTTGCTGAGATATTGCCATGCAAGTGTTTAAAAACAAGAAAATTTATGTTTTCTAAGTCTCACTCAAAAAATCCATCATTTTTTAATGTCGATATCTCAGCAACTAATGGTCCGATTTTCAAAGTTAAAATATGAAATATTTGTGAAATTTTTCGATCTTTTCGAAAACAATATTTAAAAAAAGTTCAAGTTAAGACTAACATATTAAAAGAGCCAAACATTCAATATTACGCCCTTTAAAAATGTAAGTCTTGGTTTAAATTTTTTTTTCGAAAAGTTACGAATGTTTCATATTTTAACATTGAAAATCGGACCATTAGTTGCTGAGATATCGACACTAAAAAATGGTGGGTTGTTTGGGTGAGACTTAGAAAACATCAATTTTGCTGTTTTTCAACAATTGCATGGCAATATCTCAGCAACTAAGGGTCGCATCCACAAAGTTCAAAAAAGCAAAATATAGAAAATTTTCTCAGCTCTTCAAAAAAAAAAAAAATTTCGAAGGTGGACAAACATGTGCACTAATTTAAAAAAAATGAATAACTGCGACTATTTTCAAAAAAGTCACCTGACAATGGATTTAACTTGAAAACGGTGCAGTGTATCAAAATTTCACTAAAGTACTTTTTGATTGCAAATTCGATTTAACATCGAAAAATGAAGTTGAACATTTTTTTCGACCAATATTTCGATTTTTTGATAAAATCAGTATTGATTCAAAAATTCATAACTCGCTCAACGATTTTTTGCACAACCTGGAAATTTCTGAAAAGTTGGCATTTGATGTCCTCTAAAACATATAAAAAAAATAAAATGGTGTTTTTTTGCAAATCAAGTTTTGCTGACAAAAAGTTAAATAAAAAATCACCATTTTTTTTTTACCGTGTATATTTTTTTCCAGTGTAGTCCGTATCCATACCTTAAATTTGCCGAAGACACCAAATCGATCAAAAAATTTCATCAAAAGATACAGATTTTTTAATTTTCATGCATCATTTTTGTATGGACAGCCGCCAAATTTGTATGGAAAATTATGTGGACAAACTAATGATGCAAAATGGCTTCTTTGGGCATACCGAAGGCACTAAAAAAGTTTCAGACGGATTATAAAATACAAAAAAAAATCGAATGAACGAAATCTGAGAGAACTGCTCATTGAAAACAAAAAATCCTAAAATAAAAAATACGATTTTTTAGGAAATTTACTTTTTGTATAAAAAGTTAATTAAAAAATTGCAGAAAAAATTCCGTGTACATATTTTATCTCAACCATCTAGAAACTAACCCGCGTCGACGGGCGTCGATATGAAAAATCGCAAAATAGTAAATGCAACAAGTTGCAAAAAGAGGATTTTTTCAGCACAAGTCGTACATTTATCCAACGAGGTTCACCGAGTTGGATAAATACGAAGAGTGCTGAAAATATCAAGTTTTGCAACGAGTTCCATACAACATTTTTTGCATTTCTGAAAAACACCCATTGAGTGAAATTATAAGTCGAATGTTCATGTATTTTGTCAATAAATCGTTTAAATCAAAAAAATGTTGAAAAGTATTACTTTTCAAAACTAGTGCTGAAAAGTTCAACTTTTCAGCATCCATTTCATTTGTTTTCAAATGTGTTTCTATTCGATTCTGTTATTTTAAGTAGATAAAAGTAGGCTGTTTCGTCACGCGAGAATGACAGGAAAAGTTGGAAGTTTCAAGACGGAATTGCAAAAAAATACATTTTCAGTTAATTTTTGATATTTAAAAAAGCATTGGAAAGAAGAACTCTTAAAATTTTACAAAAATTTAGGGTTGGAAGTTTGACTTGTTTTATGTGACTTTGCCATTGTTTTTAAAAATGTAATTGTTTTAGAGTTCATTTTTGGCTGTGTTTTTTTACTAACATTTTTACTATATTTTAAGTAAAAGGAAGTATGAAGTAATTTTAGAAAAGGCTTTTCAAAAACAAACATAAACTAAACAAGATAAATGCAAATTAAAATACTAAAAATATAACAAGAAAACATAAAACAAGAGAAGTAAAGTTTTTCGTAGAACGAAAGTTGCCCAAAATAACCTCCTAAACACGAAAAAAATAAAAAAAAACCAAAAAAAAAATTGGCTGTAGTCAATACCTACAGTCCTCATCAATACCTACAACTTTGCCGAAGACTTAAAATCAATCAAAAAAAATCCTTGAAAAGTTTTTTTTTCCAGAGTTTCGAATATTTACGTTCCATTTTTGTATGAGCAGCTGCCAAAATTGTATGGAGATTTGTATGGGTGAAGCAATGACACAAAATGGCTTCTTTGGTGATTGGGAAGGCCTCCACAAAGTTTGAGCCAAACAAAAAAATATAATTTAAATCCATTTCTGGGTTTAGTGATGAACTGCTCAAATACATTTTGATTTGTTTTATGAAAAAACATTTTTATAACATCAAAATGAAATTTGCTGAGTCTTCAAACATTGGCTTTTTAAAGCTTTTTTGATTTGTTTGAATTTAGTGTATTGAAAACAGATTTTCTGATCGTTTTTTTGTTTTGGAAAATCCAGAAAAAGTGTATTTTTCTTCAAAAAAAATTTTTTTTCCACTCTGTCACAAGAATAAAAATTTTCAAAGTATTCAAAACTAAATTTCAACTTTCTTAAGGAAATCGAAAATCATTCTGCAAAAGTGGTATATCAAACCACGCTATCGCATTTCATAGCTTCGCCTAATGGCTTCCCAAAGAAGACCCAACAGATATGTGTGGCCCCAAGCGGCCACAGCACAAAGTTTTGCTTCAGTTGCATGTGGAAAGTGAGGGTTATAACGACACAAAATGGGTTATGAGAGAAATTGCAAATTATGCATTGGAGGTTTAAAGTTTAAACCTCGGTGAAATAATTTGCATGCTACCAGCGTGATGCACTGAAAAAAAATGTTTCTGAAAAATTGTGATTATTTGTCAAACATATTTTTTTACTCAATTAATCACAGACAAATAGACGTAAATCACTTTTGTTATAAATCAATTAAAATTTAACGTTCATTTTAAATCCACCACAGCTTATTTTTTAAAGTTTTTTTTAACCTAATAAAGCTAAAAAAACAAAATCATACGTTTTTTGTAACTGTGCCCCCTTTTAGTGTATCAAAAGATAAAGCCAGAGCAAACGAAAGAAGAAAAAACGAGTTCGTCTTCGGCCGCTGACAGGTTTGAGTAAACAAATTGAACAAATTGACCCACGCGCGGATGAATAATGGATCAGATTCAGAGGGGATATTGGCAAATTAGGGTGCCCCCCATCCGGTGCTGTGCCATGTGAATACCAAGTACCAGGGTTGACGAGCCTGGTGCTCCAGTTTCGTCGTTTGGCCAGGGGGTCCACTCGTGGAACGAATTCAACGAGTATTGAAGGGGACTCAGGGGGAAGTCAGTGCAATTAGTGGTGAATTGGTCAGAGTGTGTTGTTGGCTTGGTGGAATGAATTTTCATGAGAACCGGACTCCGATGAGCGATGTGGGACTCTTGTAAATGGTTTTTGATTTTGTTTTTGTGACTGATTTGACGAGTTGGAATTTGCTAAGGAGATGGTGAAAGATGGGCAAGTCGAACTTTATCTACCGTAGAAATTGGAGCACTTTAGCTGACGTTAAAATTTTAAAATGACCATCATCAACCTTTAAGCAATTATAATTATAATCCAGAGTTATCACAACTTCTTTTTTTCTTTGTTTTCTACAGTTTTCAACAGTGAGTTTGAACTTTTTAGCACTTTAATTAGTATTTTAGTTTTAAAAAACATTATCGGCTAAAATTGATTTTTTTTTTCATGAAGAACAACTCTTAATCAAAAAATCATGGTAATACTACATATGGGAAAAAAATGTAAATTTAACTCTGAACATGTGTAATTTTACAACTTTTCTGGTGTAATACCACTTTTCACACCATACAATTTTACAAAAAAAAAATACTGTGACTTATAGAATCGATTGTAAATATTTCAGAATACAATGCTTATTTATGTATTTTCAATCTAATAAACACATTTAAAACTATTCACATTTATTTTTATTTTGGGACGCAGATCAGTTAAATACGAGTTAAATAGTTTAAAAAAAGCATTTTTCATGAATTCCTTGATATTTTTCAAATTCATGACAGTAGCGTAAGTGTACACAGTAAAAATAAATAAATTGGAAGGTGAAATTTTTGAAAGGTTGAATATGATCTCTTTACTGTTGTAATGTTACCTCAATTTAGACTGAATAATTGACATTACATCAGCACAGTGGTAAAATTATACTTTTTCAGAGGTAAAATTACACATTTAATCTGACATAAAAGCCCACTTCCCATTTGTAACTATAGAGCAATTCCAGCTCAAATCAGAAATTTTTTTGGTACTTTTGTACCCGACCCTCTCCGATTTCAATGAAACGTTATATACATGTTATCCTAGTCCTATATGAGCCATTTTTGTGTATATGGAGCCAATAGTTCTCGAAAACAACATTTGAGAAGGGTGTAAGGTATTTAAATATTTTAGTATTTTGCAATTTAAAAATTACTGTATCTCGAAGCAGTTGCGTGGTCAAAGACAAACTTGTAGGTAATTGGACGAGCCTTCTGAAAAAAATACACTGAAACAAAAATACACGCCACTTATATGAGATTTTTTGATTTTTAAGTCTAAAACTTGAATTTAAAGGTGACGTCACGATTTTTTTCGTTCAAAATTTTTGAGGAAATAGCCTAAGATGTTACAAAAAGACTCATGAAAAATGCAGGATGGAGCAACTCACCTGAAAAAATACAAAAATCATTTTTTTGAAAAGATGTCTAAACGTCGAAATTTTCAAAAAAACCGGTAGTGGGAATGGATTCCCCAGACAATTTTACATAAAAGTCTCCATATTGACCATTGTCCTATGTCCAATTCTTGGGAAGATACAGCGGTTTTAAAAATAAAAATGAAAAAATGGGTTTTTTGGTGGTTTTTGGCAATTTCTATATGACAGACTTGGTTTTTCAGTCTCGTAAATATTTTTACCGGAAAGCTCGTCCAATTTCCCATAATGTTGCCATTGACAGCATTTCAATTGGATGTAAGGGCTTGTTAAGCTTAACTGCATTGCTAATAACTGAAAATAGAATATTTTTTTCAGTGTGGTAGAAACCAGGATAGTAAATTTGCTTACGTAAATATAAAAACGATATAAATCTAAAAGCTGTTAAAGACAAACTTATGGGAAATTGGACGAGCTTTCCGGTAAAAATATTTACGAGACTGAAAAATCAAGTCTGTCATGGGACCATCCATAAACCACGTGGACACTTTTTTGGGAATCTCGAACCCCCCCTTCGTGGACAATTGTCCATACAAAAAAAAACTTTTTTGTATGGAGCGTGGACAATCGCCATACCCCCTAAAGTGTCCACGTGGTTTATGGATGGTCCCCATATAGAAATTGCCAAAAACCACAAAAAAAGTTTGTATCTTCCCAAGGATTGGACATAGGACAATATGGAGACTTTTATGTAAAATTGTCTGGAGAATCGATTCCCACTACTGGTTTTTTAAATTTTGACGCTTAGACCACTTTTCAAAAAAACAGTTTTAGTAAATGATTTTTATATTTTGTAGGAGAAACATACCATCCTGCATTTTTCGTCAGTCTTTTAGTAACATTTTAGGCTATTTCCTCAAAAATTTAGAACGAAAAAAAATCGTGACATCAGCATTAAATTTAAGTTTTACACTTAAAAATCAAAAAATCTCATAGATGTGGCGTGTATTTTTGTTTCAGTGTATTTTTTCAGAATGTTTCCTACAAGTTTGTCTTTGACCACTTTTTGATACGACGCAACGGCTTCGAGATACAGTAATTTTTAAATTACAAAATACAAAATTATTTAGATACCTTACGCCCTCCTCAATTGTTATTTTCGAGTACTATTGGCTTCATGTACACAAAAATGGCTTATTTAGGCCTAGGATAACATGTCTACAAAGTTTCATTGAAATCGAAGAGGGTCGGGTACAAAAGTACCAGAAAAAATCCTGATTTGAGCTGGAATTGCTCATCAGCCTTTTATTTATTTAAGTATAGATTTTTGAAATGTATTCAAACAACACTCGAAAAATGTGCACATGTAAAATTAAATTTCCAATCAAAGAGTTCTTATAGGATTTTTTTATTGAGGCGCACCGTTTCCAAGTTATAAATATTTATTAGTATTTTGTTTAAAAAAAACTTTTTTGAATTACATAAAAAGTGTTCATCCTCGTCCATCTATGAAATAAATATATTCAAACAGCTGAGAAAGTTCTCTGCACTATGCCTTTTCAAATAATTAGAATAAGGAAAGATACATAAAAATAAACATTTGTTTTTAATGAAAAATAAAATTTACAATCGAAAAGTACTTTTCAGGTTTTTTGAGACAGAGCACCATTTTCAAGATAAAGAAGAAAATCGAGAATTAGAATTACATTCGAAGAGGCTTTATCTTGAAAACGGTGCACATTATTAAAAAATCTGAAATGTACTTTTCGATTGTTAATTTGATTTTACATTAAACACCGAGGACAATTTTTTTTTGACCTAGATTTCTCTTTGTTCCAAAAAACTCAATAAAAAAACTCAAAAAAAATAAATAAAAAATACTTACTTTGGAAACTGAACTTTGGTAAAAAAATAATAATCAAAAAGTCGGCAAATTTGTTTTTTCGTGTACCTTCTTTTTCTGAATAATACTCATAAAAAAACTTTGCCGAAGACACCAAATTGATCAGAAAACTCCTTCAAAGTTGCAGATATTCGAATATTTTCGTACCATCTTTGTATGGAACCTTGTACGGGTGAACCAATGACACAAAATGGCCTATTTGGTCAAAAGGAAGGACTCCACAAAATATATCCTCGTCCATCTTTTGAAATTTGGAATTTGAGAAAGAAAAATAAATCAAAAATTACTTCAAAAATTGTCATAACTTGAAAGTGGTGCACCTAATAGAGATTTTACTTAAGGGTGCACAGCAACCAAGGAAGTTGTTATCAAATCAATCTTATTCCAAAATTGTCGAGCTTATAGTTTTAATTTTCTTCAAAATACTAAAATGTGTGTAACAAAAATTTCAGTGCAAGGAGATCTGGTTGATGTGCACCGTTAAGTACTTTCCGAATGAAAATTCAAATTAACCTCTAAAATGTTTATTTTTTTCACAGATAAAGTGATTTTTTAAAACTTTTTTTTTTCTATTTTAAATTATCTTTCACACTAAGCGTTACCAAGTCGGCATCCTTCCTCCTAATAACAGAGCAAAACACGCTCCTGCTAATGTCGCACACCGCTCTCGTTGAGCTCGCGGGGACAGAAATCGACCCGAGCATAATTGCATTATTGCATATATTTATCATCAGCTGGATCAATTTAATGACGACGACGACGGCGGCGAGTTCGCAATCGAACGCAATCTCTGGTGGCGTGATTTAGCCCCTGGCAGTGAGATTATTTTCACTTTCAGTTGCAGCAGTTCGCAAGTTTGTTTACACTTTGTGGCGTTGGGTGAGGTAGGTTTCGGTGAACTTGTTGATTTCATTTTTATTTATTTTCTGTTAGAAATGTTATTCTGAAAATGAAATATCTGCAAAATAAATCAACAAATTAACCGTCAATTTGAGTGAAATCATGAATTCACCACGACAAAATATGAATTCACCACCGCTCACCACAGCTAACGCTTGCAAGCGTTTGACAGTAGTACACTACACAGAAAAAAAATGTTGGTAATATTCATCAGGAAATGGTGACAGATTTGTGGCAAAATAAATGATAAATTTTACCCCAGAAAATGATGAATTTTCATCAGTTTTTGATGAATATTCATCAGGTTCACATTTTTACTCATTTTTTATGTAATATTACACAAATAAAGAGGTAATATTCAACCTACCAAATTTTCAACATTTCAAAATTCAACTTTTTTTTTCTGTGTACCAAATATTTTGAGTAGTATTCAAATATTTACTTTTGTTTGCCTAAATTTTAATAAATACTCACAAAATTATGCTAACAAACGATTTGCTTCTCACGAAATCAAAACTCCGAGATTACCTGAAAATAATAAAAATAAAACAATATTAAAATAACATCATAGCTCACATAATTTTCTTTCGACAATCATAAGCGTAGAAATTCCATCCATGTCATAACTCGAATATAAAGTTTGCAATTCATCACCTAATTTTTATTAGGAGAAAATTCCACCACAATGAAGAGACAATTGTCAAAAGCCACCGGAAACGACAAATCTTTGCTACGGTCTCACCTTAAAAGTGAAAATGAGTGGTGATTGTGTCTGAGAAAACCCCAGCAATAAAGTTGAGTTGAAGATTATAATTTGTTTTTATGAGACCTGCACGTTCCTCCGCAAATATTCGGATGTCGTTTCACGGCAATTAGTTAGGCAAATTAAATCGCGTCCACTTCCGCCCTCCGGAAGTTATTCAAGCTCGTTGAAAGCTACCTTTGTCACGGTGGAGATTTTTTGGTGGGGTATTGACGGTTTGTTATCTCGTGACAGTTTGTTTTACTTTGAAGTTCGCACAAAAACTGTTTCATCTTGACGTTTCAGAAACTCACCACAGCAATTTTTAATTCACCACAAATCATTCGAGGCTATTTTAATAGGATCAAGTGAACTAAACAATGAGTAAAACGTGTTTAAACCAATTGTGGTGAATTCAAAAATGCCGTGGTGAATTTCCAATAATTCAAATTGACCGTTACATTTTTATTGACGGATTTGAAAAGTAATTTAAATCCGCACGTATTTGGTTACGTTCCAACGTATTGTTGTCGTGTAATGACCTCTTGGCACACACAATATTCAAATGAAACCCCGGCAAATCAGTATATTAGTTATTCATCAACTGCCAACCTTTCCCAACACCCTTGATCCACTCAAGACCCCCTTAGAAAAGTGCGTTCAAAGCATCACTTTCTCGACTTTTATCACTTCTCGACATCACCATCGCCATCAATCAACAATGCCTTGTGCGCCCTTCGACGTCGACTTCAACCAATTACCGAGAGACCCTGCAAGAGCCCACAATTACCCTCCCCCCTTCTTAAAGGAGGGGGGGGGGATATCTCTATCGACAGGTGGAGCCGGAGATGTTTCCCAAATAATTCCATTGTCTCGGCCCCGTGACGACGATCTTGACGGCCAGGTTGAGGGAAAAAAGTGAATTGGATAATTATCGGGTAAGCAGGGTAGCGTGAAACTCCACTTCTTTTGTCAAGTGCGAGCTCTGCGGGTTATTTTTTGCGCAAGATCTTGATGAGACGAGGGTCTCCCCGAGGTGTGTTCTACGCGGGGTGAGGAGTGCCGGCCTCACCCTACTTGGAGTGAACCGAAACAGAGGGTGAAGTTGTCTTCGAGGATCTCGAGTTGTTTCTAATTGTCTCAATTGTCTCAAAGTTGAGACAAGATGAAAAATTATCAAAAATATTTAATAATTCTTTAGAATTACTGCATTGTCTCAAAATCTTCTTAACCGACTCAATATCATATTGTCTCTACTTATGTGTACTTTGTCTCAAACCGTCCTGTCTCCAATTGTCTCAAAGTTGTCACGTTATTTCAAATTGTCTCAATGAGTTTACCACAGTAGACAAATTATATCTCAATATCGCATTGTCTAAAATTGTCTAAAAAAAATTGTCAACTTATTCGACTCATACTGTTTAAAAAACTTGCTGTATCATATTGTCCCAAAATTGTTTTATAGTCAATTCATACTGTCTTAACATTTTGTTGCCTCAAGTTGTCTCAAAGTTGTCTCCTAGTCTCCTTTTTTCTCTTTAGTCGACTCAAACTGTATTAATATCATGTTGTCTCAAATTGTCTCGAAACTGTCACCTTAATCTACTCATATTTTCTCAATATCATATTGTCTCAAATTGTCTCAAAACTGTCGTTTTAGTCATCTCACATTGTCTCAATATCATGTTGTTTCAAATTGGCTCAAAGCTGTCTCCTTAGTCGACTCATACTGTCTCAATATCATGTTGTCTCAAATTGTCTCAAAACTGTCGTTTCAGTCGACTCATACTGTCTCAACACCATGTTGTCTCAATTTATCTGTCACCTTAATCGACTCATATTGTCTCAATATCATGTTGTGTCAAATTGTCTCAAAACTGTCGTGTTAGTCGATTCATACTGTCTTAATATCATGTTGTTTCGAATTGTCTCAAAGTTGTCTCCTTAGTCGACTCATACTGTCTCAATATCATGTTGTCTCAAGTTGTTTCAAACTTTAGTCGCTGTCAAATTGTCTCAATGTCATATTTTTCAAATTGTCTAAAATAAAATGTTGCCTCAAATTGTCTCAAAGTTGACTTATACTGTCTCAATATCATGTTGTCTCAAAATGCCTCCAATTTGTCAAATTAGACGACTTATACTATTTTAATATTATGCTGTCTCAAATTGTCTCCATAACCAATTCATACTGTCTCAATATCTAGTTGTCGCAATTTGTCTTAAAGTTGTTTTTTCAGTCTATTTTTTTAAGTCGATTCATACGGTCTCAAAATCATTTTGTCTCAAATTGTCTCAAAACTGTCACCTTAACGACTCATATTGTCTCAATATAATTTTGTTTCAAATTATCTCAAAACAGTCGTCTTAGTCGTCTCATACTGTCTCAATGTCATATTTTTTTCAAATTGTCTCGAAAATAATGTTGTCTCAAATTTTCTTGACTCAAATGCCTCAAATTTTTATCTTAAGTCGACTTATACTGTCTCAATATCATGTTGTCTCAAAGTGTCTCGAATTTGTCTTTTTAGTAGATTCATACTGTCTCAAAATCATACTGTATAAAACTGTCTTAAAGTTGACTTTTTAGTCGTTTCAATATCTCAATATCATGTTGAATGCCATTGTTCCAATCCACATTAATTTTATCAGTATTCAATCATTTTTATTCATATTCAAATGTTCAAACTGTCTTCAATTACCTTTGGTTGCCTTCAATTGAACTATTTTTTAAAGTAGTTTTCAATTTTCACATCGACAATTTTCAATTGTCTTCAATTTTAATGAGTTGTCTTCAATTGTCTTCAAATTTCTTCAATTGTTCCAACTGACATAAACTGCCTTTAAATTCCTTCAGACATGCAATGCCTGCAATCGTCTTTATTTGCCTTCATTTGTCTTCAATTGTCTTCAGTTGTCTTCAATTGATTTCAATTGACTTCAATTGTCTTTAATTGTCTTCAATTGTCTTCAATGTTCTTCAATTGTCTTCAATTGTCTTCAATTGTCTTCAATTGTCTTCAATTGTCTTCAATTGTCTTCAATTGTCTTCAATTGTCTTCAATTGTCTTCACTTGTCTTCAATTGTCTTCAATTGTCTTCAATGGTCTTCAATTGTCTTCAATGGTCTTCAATTGTCTTCAATTGTCTTCACTTGTCTTCAATTGTCTTCAATTGTCTTCAATGGTCTTCAATTGTCTTCAATGGTCTTCAATTGTCTTCAATTGTCTTCAATTGTCTTTAGTTGTTTTCAACTGTGTTTAGATGTCTTCAATTGTCTTTAACTGTCTTTAGTTGTCTTCACTTGTCTTGAGTTACATTTAGTTGTCTTAAACTGTCATTGATTGTTTTCAATTGTCATCAATTGTCCTAATTTTTTTATTGTCTTAAATTGTCTCAAACAAATCTTTCAAGTGTCTTCAACTGTCTTCAAATTTCCTATTTTTTTCACTTTATTTTTTTTTAGAACTTAATCAAAAACTTCGACATCAAACCAAACCCTTTCCCAAGCTGCCCAAACCTCACCCCACTGCACAGTTTTCCCGAACCGATTTGGTACGTGCCGTCCCAACCGCCATTATCGGGGCGGGAAAGTTGTCTCAGCTCAATTTCCTCCAAAGAAAAAGATAGAAAACAAAAACCCCATCGGTTTCGCAAAGTCACACGCGCAAGTCATCTAGGGTCAAGCCGGCAACTTGGTGAGAAGACGAAAAAAAGAAGGGAAGGAGGTGGGACGGTTTTGATAGGGCCAGTGGTCATTAGTTAATGGCGGGCTTAATCAATTAGAAGAAGCGGAGTTATCTAATCAGGGTGGAATGGCGGAATGCTTGTTTGAATTTGCTAAGTCGGCGCAGATAAGCGACAGACGCGGACTAATTGAGGGGTTTCAACGGCGGCGCAGACGTTCTGCGCCGCGGCAACTTTGTAGCTTTTGGACGGGTGGTGGGACGGGAACGGGTTGGAGGAGGTTGGTTGAAAGTGAAACTGCGTCGGGCTTTGTTGATCTTCTGGTTTAGAGGGCGATCGTTGAGTTGTTTGTCTCGATTGCGTCAGTGTAGTCTTTGTTGTCTGGTTGGTTTAGCTGAGGTGGTTGTCTCAGTTGATGTGGTTGTCTCATTTAATGAGGTTGTTTCAGTTAATCTGTTTGTCTCAGTTGATACGGTTGTCTCATTTAACATGTTTGTCTCAGTTGATGTGTATGTCTCAGTTAATGTAGTTGTCTAATTTGATGAGGTTGTCTCAGTTAATCTGTTTGTCTAAATGGATGTGGTTGTCTCAGTTAATGTAGTTGTCTCAGTCTCAGTTGATATGGTTGTCTCATTTGATGAGGTTGTCTCAGTTAATCTGTTTGTCTAAGTTGATGTGGTTGTCTCAGTTAATCTGTTTGTCTAAATGGATGTGGTTGTCTCAGTTAATGTAGTTGTCTCAGTTGATATGGTTGATTCATTTGATGAGGTTGTCTCAGTTAATCTGTTTGTCTAAGTTGATGTGGTTGTCTCAGTTAATCTGTTTGTCTAAATGGATATGGTTGTCTCAGTTAATGTGGTTGTCTCAGTTGATATGGTTGTCTCATTTGATGAGGTTGTCTCAGTTAATCTGTTTGTCTAAATGGATGTGGTTGTCTCAGTTAATCTGTTTGTCTAAATGGATGTGGTTGTCTCAGTTAATGTGGTTGTCTCAGTTGATATGGTTGTCTCATTTGATGAGGTTGTCTCAGTTAATCTGTTTGTCTAAATGTATGTGGTTGTCTTAAAGTTGACTTTTTAGTCGTTTCAATATCTCAATATCATGTTGAATGCCATTGTTCCAATCCACATTAATTTTATCAGTATTCAATCATTTTTATTCATATTCAAATGTTCAAACTGTCTTCAATTACCTTTGGTTGCCTTCAATTGAACTATTTTTTAAAGTAGTTTTCAATTTTCACATCGACAATTTTCAATTGTCTTCAATTTTAATGAGTTGTCTTCAATTGTCTTCAAATTTCTTCAATTGTTCCAACTGACATAAACTGCCTTTAAATTCCTTCAGACATGCAATGCCTGCAATCGTCTTTATTTGCCTTCATTTGTCTTCAATTGTCTTCAGTTGTCTTCAATTGATTTCAATTGACTTCAATTGTCTTTAATTGTCTTCAATTGTCTTCAATGTTCTTCAATTGTCTTCAATTGTCTTCAATTGTCTTCAATTGTCTTCAATTGTCTTCAATTGTCTTCAATTGTCTTCAATTGTCTTCAATTGTCTTCACTTGTCTTCAATTGTCTTCAATTGTCTTCAATGGTCTTCAATTGTCTTCAATGGTCTTCAATTGTCTTCAATTGTCTTCACTTGTCTTCAATTGTCTTCAATTGTCTTCAATGGTCTTCAATTGTCTTCAATGGTCTTCAATTGTCTTCAATTGTCTTCAATTGTCTTTAGTTGTTTTCAACTGTGTTTAGATGTCTTCAATTGTCTTTAACTGTCTTTAGTTGTCTTCACTTGTCTTGAGTTACATTTAGTTGTCTTAAACTGTCATTGATTGTTTTCAATTGTCATCAATTGTCCTAATTTTTTTATTGTCTTAAATTGTCTCAAACAAATCTTTCAAGTGTCTTCAACTGTCTTCAAATTTCCTATTTTTTTCACTTTATTTTTTTTTAGAACTTAATCAAAAACTTCGACATCAAACCAAACCCTTTCCCAAGCTGCCCAAACCTCACCCCACTGCACAGTTTTCCCGAACCGATTTGGTACGTGCCGTCCCAACCGCCATTATCGGGGCGGGAAAGTTGTCTCAGCTCAATTTCCTCCAAAGAAAAAGATAGAAAACAAAAACCCCATCGGTTTCGCAAAGTCACACGCGCAAGTCATCTAGGGTCAAGCCGGCAACTTGGTGAGAAGACGAAAAAAAGAAGGGAAGGAGGTGGGACGGTTTTGATAGGGCCAGTGGTCATTAGTTAATGGCGGGCTTAATCAATTAGAAGAAGCGGAGTTATCTAATCAGGGTGGAATGGCGGAATGCTTGTTTGAATTTGCTAAGTCGGCGCAGATAAGCGACAGACGCGGACTAATTGAGGGGGTTTCAACGGCGGCGCAGACGTTCTGCGCCGCGGCAACTTTGTAGCTTTTGGACGGGTGGTGGGACGGGAACGGGTTGGAGGAGGTTGGTTGAAAGTGAAACTGCGTCGGGCTTTGTTGATCTTCTGGTTTAGAGGGCGATCGTTGAGTTGTTTGTCTCGATTGCGTCAGTGTAGTCTTTGTTGTCTGGTTGGTTTAGCTGAGGTGGTTGTCTCAGTTGATGTGGTTGTCTCATTTAATGAGGTTGTTTCAGTTAATCTGTTTGTCTCAGTTGATACGGTTGTCTCATTTAACATGTTTGTCTCAGTTGATGTGTATGTCTCAGTTAATGTAGTTGTCTAATTTGATGAGGTTGTCTCAGTTAATCTGTTTGTCTAAATGGATGTGGTTGTCTCAGTTAATGTAGTTGTCTCAGTCTCAGTTGATATGGTTGTCTCATTTGATGAGGTTGTCTCAGTTAATCTGTTTGTCTAAGTTGATGTGGTTGTCTCAGTTAATCTGTTTGTCTAAATGGATGTGGTTGTCTCAGTTAATGTAGTTGTCTCAGTTGATATGGTTGATTCATTTGATGAGGTTGTCTCAGTTAATCTGTTTGTCTAAGTTGATGTGGTTGTCTCAGTTAATCTGTTTGTCTAAATGGATATGGTTGTCTCAGTTAATGTGGTTGTCTCAGTTGATATGGTTGTCTCATTTGATGAGGTTGTCTCAGTTAATCTGTTTGTCTAAATGGATGTGGTTGTCTCAGTTAATCTGTTTGTCTAAATGGATGTGGTTGTCTCAGTTAATGTGGTTGTCTCAGTTGATATGGTTGTCTCATTTGATGAGGTTGTCTCAGTTAATCTGTTTGTCTAAATGTATGTGGTTGTCTCAGTTGATGTGGTTGTCTCGGTTGATGTGGTTGTCTCAGCTAATGTGATTGTCTCTTTTGATGAGGTTGTCTCAGTTAATGTGTTTGTCTCAGTTGATGTGTTTGTCTCAGATGATGTGGTTGTCTCATTTGACATAGTTGTCTCAGCTAATGTGATTGTCTCATTTGATGTGGTTGTCTCAGTTATCATGGCTGTCTCATTTGACATGGTTGTCTCAGTTCATGTGTCTTGTTCGTTTCTAATAAATCTTTGTTGCCTCAAATATATTTCCAGACTTAGGTTATTATGGTTGTCCCACCTTCTTTTTGGCTCTAATGGTGTCATTTAGGTTAATTGAGTTTATCTCACTTGTCATGTTATCTCAATCACTTTTTGTTCAAATGGTCTTTTTTATTTTTAAATTTTCCTCAAGTCTTTGTAGAATGTCTCAGCTACCTGAATATTTTTCAACGCTTTAATTGTCTAACTTTCAAAAAGTTCCAACAAATCTTCAGGCTTTCTTGTCCCAAACTTGAACCGATTTCTAATCTAATCACTTCCGTCCATAATTTGATGCAGAAATGCGAGATTCTCTTCCTCTCAAATCGATCCATCCCCAATTAAAATTCCCCTTTCAACCAAATATTTCCTTTCCATCGTCACCACCCGAGGGCAACTTCCCAAAATAATATGGCCTTTCTCACCAACAACTCACACGCAAACACCCCCCGCTCCAGGGCTTAAATTTTGGTCCACAAATTTGCTTCACTTTCGTTTCCTCGCTCCCCAGACAAAAAAAAACGCTGACCACCTGTAAGATCCGAAATTTGTGGAGGTCTCCGAAAAAAGCAACTCTCACTCTCCGCAAAAATTCTCTCCCCCCGAGGGCATAAAAAATCTCGTTTTTTTTCGGACTTTGAAGAAAGTGGCGAGCCCCTCGGATGACGATTTCCTGAACGTGGGGTAGGGCAGCAGGGGGGTCGACGGATGCAATGTGTCATTAATCAATCATAAAATGTTTATGTGCGTATCGTTGGCACACTCGGGAAAGGGGGACCGCGGCACAACATTGACCGATGGGAAGGTTTTTTTCTCGTTTTATGTTTTTATTTTTGCTCTCGGAACGCAAACAGGTTCACAGTGTTTGTGACGGGGAGAAAAAAGAGGCATTTGGATTAGTTTATTTTATGGTGATTGCGTGAAGGGGGGTCAATAAATGGCGTGCTGAATGTGGTTTATTTTCGGTTTGTGGTCATATTTTTTCATTCACGATATATTTATGGTCATGAATATTTCTAAGAAATCTTTGAATAATGAAATAATTTTGGTGTTACTTTTGTACAGATTTTTTATTAATTTTTAATTTATGCCAAATTCACTCATATTCTGTATAAAACTAATTAATAAAAAAAATGTTGCAGATTCAAATGTAAGTTTTCTAACGCAAAATTTATTTTTCAATAATTTCGAAAAAAAATAACCTGCATTTTAATTTTTCAGTTTCATTTGTTTTTTTTTTTTCATACAAGTTTAAGATTTTATTAGGAATGCTTTTGATTAATTTGCATGTGGAAAATGCCATTTAAAATTTTAAAAAATTTGTGTTAATGTATTATTTTTAGTTATGTACTGCCTATTTAAAAAAAAATATCTTTAGAAATAGAGCAATTCCAGCTCAAATCAGGAATTTTTCTGGTACTTTTGTACCAGACCCTCTCCGATTTCAATGAGACTTTGTAGACATGTTATCCTAGGCCTATATAAGCCATTTTTGTATATATGGAGTCAATAGTACTCGAAAATAACATTTGAGAAGGGCGTAAGGTATTTACATATTTTTGTATTTTGCAATTTAAAAATAACTGTATCTCGAAACCGTTGCGTCGTATCAAAAAGTGGTCAAAGACAAACTTGTCGGAAATTGGACGGGCTTTCTGAAAAAATACACTGAAACAAAAATACTCGCACATCTATGAGATTTTTTGATTTTTATGCCTAAAACTTAAATTTAAAAGTGATGTCACGATTTTTTTTCGTTCAAAATTTTTGAGGAAATAGCCTAAAATATAACCAAAAACCTGAGGAAAAATACAGGATGGTATTGTCCTCCTAAAAAAATTACAAAAATCATTTACTTAAGCTGTTTTTTTTAAAGTGATCTAAACGTCAAATTTTTTAAAAACCAGTAAAGGGGATCGATTTTCCAGACAATTTTACATAAAAGTCTCCATATTGACCATTGTCCTATGTCCAATCCTTGGGAAGATACAGCGGTTTTAAAAATAAAAATGTTGAAAAAACGTTTTTTTTTGTGGTTTTTGGCAATTTCTGTATGACAGACTTGATTTTTCAGTCTCGTAAATATTTTTACCGGAAAGCTTGTCCAATTTCCCATAAGTTTGCCTTTGACAGCTTTTTAATTTATATCGTTTTTATATTTACGTAAGAAAATTTACTGTCCTGGTTTCTACCACACTAAAAAAAATATTATATTTTCAGTTATTAGCAATGCAATTAAGCTTATATCTGTAAGCCCTTAGATCCAATTGAAATGCTGTCAAAGGCAAACTTATGAGAAATTGGACGAGCTTTCTGGTAAAAATATTGACGAGACTGGAAAACCCAAGTCTGTCATATAGAAATTGCCAAAAACCACAAAAAACCCGTTTTTTTTCAACATTTTTATTTTTAAAACCGCTGTATCTTCCCAAGGATTGGACATAGGACAATGGTCAATATGGAGACTTTTATGTAAAATAGTCTGGAGAATCGATCCCCACTATTGGTTTTTGAAAATTTTGACGTTTAGACCACTTTTCAAAAAAAAAAAACAGTTTTAGTAAATGATTTTTGTATTTTTTCAAGGAGAGACATACCATCCTGCATTTTTCATCAGTGTTTTAGTTATATTTTAGGCTATTTCCTCAAAAATCGTGACATCACCTTTAAATTTAAGTTTTAGACTTAAAAACCAAAAAATCTCATAGATGTGGCGTGTATTTTTGTTTCAGTGTATTTTTTTTCAGAAAGCCCGTCCAATTTCCTACAAGTTTGTCTTTGACCACTTTTTGATACGACGCAACGGCTTCGAGATATAGTAATTTTTAAATTACAAAATACAAAAATATTTGAATACCTTACGCCCTTCTCAAATGTTATTTTCGAGTACTATCGGCTTCATATACACAAAAATGGCTTATATAGGACCAGGATAACATGTCTACAAAGTTTCATTGAAATCGAAGAGTGTCGGATACAAAAGTACCAGAAAAATTCCTGATTTGAGCTGGAATTTCTCAATAAAGGAAATAAATCTACAATCTTCTTATTTTGACGTTGCTGATTCCACCTTGAATTACTGAGATATAACCTTGAAAATTTAATAAAAGGTTTTTTTTTACGAAAAGATGATTTTTTGCGAAATTTTAACGATTACTTATTCAATTTTACATTAAAACCATATTTTTGAAGTCTAAAGAACGTACTTTTACTGAACGACGAATTTCAAAACGGAAATCATACTTTTTTCTTTTTGTTTAAACATGAATTTTGGTTTGTCCAATGTTTCCCAAAATCAACGATTGTAGATTTAGACAAATTGATTTTTGCTTGTGCTGAAAAATGTACCTTTTTAAAATAAAATAGGTGTCAACAGTTTAAATTAGTTCTCAGCTCATCAATTATTGTACAGCATCTTGAAAAGAAATTTGTCAAAGTTATGTTGAAACTCAAGGCAAATAGATTTGATAAGGTAAGTTGGGGTTTCCAGGTGTCAATGAAAAAGCGTGAAATATGTTTTTTAAAGGTTGCTTAGCATGAGAAAATGGACCGAAAAACGCTCTTCATACTATATTTTGGATTGCAATTTCATCAAAATAAATAACTTAATTTATTAGTCGTCACTTTATGCTGAAATTTGGCAATGAAACAAAATCATTGCAGAAAAATCAGTAAATATTTAATCTGTCTAACTAAAATGCCACTTATGACTTTAACTGTTTGGACGCTGTAAAAATCTAGTTTTAAACGTGTGTTTTTTGGTGTGTTATGTTCTGTTTGGAATATTTTATAGTATACAAATCAGTAGTTTTCTCAAAAGGCTTGGCATAAAATGGCTAAAAATCTACGATTGCTCATGATCTGTCAAACTGACAAAAGAATGTTACCGTATTGCCAGCAAAACAAACTAAAATTGTGTTTGCTGTTATTTCAGTAGTTTAAACCAGGGGTGCTCAAAGTTGTTGGAGGCCGGGCAAAATTTGAAGCTCAAACGAGCTTGAAGGCCAAATGTACAAAATAGATTATTAAAAATGAAATTAAAATGTCTGATATTTTTTGAACATTTTCGTTACGCCTGTTTTTAAAGTAATGTCTGTTTTGTATCAGTATTGTTGATTTTATTGTCATGGTAGATTCATTATCCAACTGTCATGAGTTCAAATCCCGAGGGTAAGTTTGAGGGTTAGTTCATAAAAAGGGTCATAATTACTTTTAAATTTATATGGAATTTTCATATTGTGCTTTTATTACGGATTTCTACCTTAAAAAATTGGTGTTTAGAACGAAACTATCAAAATATAAAATTAAACATTTTTTTTTCAATTAGATATATGTGATTATGTCTTCATTTTTTAAATTCAGTACCATTTTCAATGTAATGTAAACTCCCCATCGGCACCAAGATGACAACTTGAGGAGCCCCGCCGTCGCAATAACCGTCAACAAGTGACACACAGCAGCTCTACTCCGCTCCGCTCATCAGCATCCAAGAGATGCTCAGTTCCACTAATAAAAAAAATGCAGTCACGCAAAACAAACCAGAAATGAACTGAAAAAAAACCTTAAAACCAGACCTCAAGCAGACATCAAGTCGCGGCGGCGTCGATGGTCGCCGCGGGAACTTGACCGACCGAGGGGTAAGCCAAGTGGGTTGCGCTGCTTCTCCGTTACGATTATGATTTGGAATTTACTGGGGGGGGGGGGCCGCGGAAAGGGGGAAGAAAATTGGAGCGGCGGTGTGTTTTGGCGGAAAGTGAAACCCAAGTCGAGGGGTCTCACGCGGTGTCGAGTTGACGAGGGGTCTCAAGATCGCAGAGACTCAGAGTTGAGTTTGAAGGGGGAAGACAGGTTGGAATGTTAAGTAGTGCACTGTGCGGTTATTTGTTTTGAATTTGTTGCCTGTTACGGGGGACGGCATGAGCAGCAGCAGAAGAGAAAAGTTTGAGGCTGTTTGGAGATGAAATTAGTGTCGTCGAGAGGAGTTGTTGGAATTGAACTTGGAGAGAGAGCGCACGGGGCAAATCAGCGTGTGGTTTGACAAGTGGACGCAAATTGGATTGTCGGGAAAATTGTTACAAATGAAGAAGGAAGAGAGTTCAATGAGGCATGACGAGCAGGTTTGATGTTGATGAGATTTTCTTTTCTTAAATAGAAAGATAAAAATTTTTTGTAGTAAGATTTCGTTTAAATGTTAACATTTTATCATGTTCAAAATTTAGGTCACAGACAGAAAAGTATATGTCAAGATTTTTAGTTTTTTTTTTCATTTGTATGAAATTTTGTCCATATATTCCTTATTTCCAAATAAGTCATTTTGCATCGTTGGTTTCTCCATATAAATTTGAGGGCTGCATTTTTTGTTTCTCGAGTATAGATTTTCTGATAATATTGGTGTTTCGGCTAAATGAAAGATATGATCAGGACTTTGGAGGCTAAATGTGGCAGTCAAAAAATAATGTATAATTTTAAGAAACCAATTAAAACTAAGTTTACTTTTTTTGATTTTATATTTGTTTATGTTTTAGTGGACCAAAACTGTCAACTTGTGTCCGTTGCGAGTTATAATGATTTAAAAAATTGTATTTTTTGGAAATTAAACTCCCAACATATTTTTTAATTCATGAATTCATATTATGAAAAATAACTTTTGTGAAATTTCGATCATGCGTATCGTTTTTAAGAAAAATATGTTGAATTGCAGAAAAAAATGCCATTTACAAAATAAAAAAATGACCCTTTTTCTTGATTTTTTTTTATTGCCGTCGACTGAGACTAATCCTGACTACAGTTTGAATATGGAAAGCAGTTTTGAGAGCTCTTGTAAGCTTGAAATTTAGTAAACGATGCACTTTTTTTGTAATTCTGTGCTTGTTCTAATCGCATCCAATAAAAAATATATCCAAATATTATGCAATAATGAGGCTAAAACAGCACTCCCGATTCATCTTAGTAACGGTAATAAAGAAAATTCAATATGTTTTTTTTTTTGATTACCTGACATTTGATGTCGATATATTACCTTTATGAAAACATATAAATACTATTTTTTAACTTTAGGTCATGGATTTTCATATATTTTTGGTTTTTTTTTTAATATACACGTTTATTCAAAAGAAACCATACTTTCCATGAGGTTTCTCATCATTACACAAAATTATCACAATTTATGAAAACTTGTGTATTTTAGATACCATTGACAAATTACGTAAATATTTTTTCTAAGAATACTAACAGGTCTACGTGGTTTGTGAATAGCCCACAGCAACTACATTATAGCTGAAAGTTGCATGCAAAAATTATGGCCTATCTACAATCACTTAGCTTAGAAAATTTCACTTAGCTTAGGAATTTGAATCAATGGAAATGAATCTGAGTTTCTACAATGGAAAAGTAATCAAATTAGAAACTGACGTTTGGTTTGGAAAATTTCAAAATCTACGGTAAGTTGACGTTTCCATATCAAAGATAAACAAACAACTGCATAGCAACATATATCAGCCCAGCAAGTTTTCTAAGTTGATTGTGGATGACGAACGTAAGTTGCAGAGTTTCCTAAGTAACTACTTTACTTATATGTTCTAAGCTAAGTGATTGTAGATAGGCCATTAGCAGTATTTAACTTTTATTTTGCATATTTTCACATACTTTTTTTAAGTTTAAAAGTTGCATGGTTGAATCCAAAATTGTATTTTCATTAATGATGGTTTTTTTTTGTAAAATTCTCAAATTAAAACTAATACCGTATATTTTAAAAATATTCAATTTTTCATAATTTTCATTATGGATATACATAGAACCATGCAAAATTTTACAGCTTTTTTTGTAAAACGTTAATTTTATTACAAAATACCAAATTTTATGATGAATGAGTTTTATGAAAATACTCCGATTTCCATAATTAACATGATGGTAATCATACCACTGGAATTGTATGCAAAATTTCGTATCATTTAATACATATAGTAAAAATTATGAAATTCGATCATTTTTACAAAATGCGGTATTCTGTGACAATTTTAATATTTTATTCTAAAAACTCTGAAACAGTCAAAATCAACATACACCCAGAACTGGGCATCGGCATACGAGAGGATAAAGAGCACGATTCGGTAGTAAAATGGTACTGTGTGCGGACGGATAGGATAAATCTCAAAAGTACCGAGAGTACTTTACTCATGGGTTCATCTTCAAAAAAAGTTCATCTTTCAAAAAAAAAAAAGTACCGGTACCGAGACTCGAACCCAAGACCTTAGGCATATTGAACCGTGCCTTTGCCGTACGGGCCACCATGGTTCGGTGACTTAGTGGCGTTCATTTGTCCTTTTAAGCCACTCAATAGGATGAACTGTTCCAATGAACGAATGAACACGCGAAAGGATTATACTCTCGCAAAATAGCACTTTCCTCACGTTTCTTTTCGTGAGGACTATTCCCTCGTTCTTATACTTTGGGTGTACATAATTTTGGATCCTTTAATACTTATATTAAAATTAAGAAAATTTAAGTATTTTCCCATTTGATGAAAATTTGAGTATGCAACAAAATTTTAACAAAGTGAAAATGTATAATTTTGGATATTTATTTCGTCGATTGATACCCATCTTGAAAGTTATGCAAATTTGAGTATTTTCATTAAATACGGTATTTTGTAAAATTTTAATATGTTACTAAAACCGTCAAAATGCAAACACAATTTCGCATCGATTAATACCCATAAAAATCATGCGAGTTTGAATATTTTCATGACATACGGTATTTTGTGTAAATTTGAATATTTTAACATAAAAAAAAATAATAAGGTGAAAATGCATACAAAATGTCGATGCCCATATTAAAAATTTAAATAAAATGAGTACGGTAGATTGTGAAAATTTAGTTTTTTTTCAAATTAACAACAATTCTGTGTACTTTGTTAATATTTTGGCTTTTTACACAAAAAACTCTCACTAAGTGAGAATGCATAACAATTTCAGGAGATTTGACAATGAAAATTATGAAAGTTTGAGTATTTATACAGCAATTCTATTTGAAAAGAGCCTAAACCGAAAAAAAAGTTTTCCGAACGGGCTCAAATTTTTTCTGGGGTTCCTTGACCAAAATAATTAGACCCGTATTTTTTTGTTTGGCCATTAGGGTGACCTACGCCGTGTTAGGGTGGTCTGAAAAATTGCCATTTTCGTCATTTTTCGCAAAAACTTCTTTTTTCGAAAAATCATACCTCCGCGCCATTTCATCCGATTTTAGCTGTCTTAGACGCAAAAGAAAGGTGATGAGTTTGGCTATTTGGGAAAAATAGTAAGAAGTTTCATAAGTATAGATGTTATGGTACCAAAAGTTGCGTCTTTCAATTTCAAAAAATTTGATACCAAAACATCTACACTGCCCGTGTTCGCATAAATGTCCCATATGCAAAAAAAAACAAGCTGAGAAAAACGCATTTGAAGTTTGTCCCACTCATAAGGCTACGTGTTAAGTTTTCGTTAAAAAACTAGATTTCCTCCTGATTTCCAGAACAAAGTACTGGATGTTATAGGCTTTTCTGAAAGAGCACACGATTTTGAACCAAACTGCATCATTAACTCAAAAACGATGAAAATGCATATGGGACATTTATGCGATCATGGGCAGTACAGGTCATCGCCGAAATTTTAAAGTTATCGCAGTTTTAGTGAATAAAGTTGATTTTTATCCGATTTCGTCATTTTACTGTTTTTGCGCAAGCGCGTCGAAAAACTCAGTTTTTATTTTCAAAAAATCATACCTCCGAAATGTACGGTTCGACATCCCCAATTTTTTGATATGTTATGTAAAATTTTCTGAGAAATCCGATGAAAATACTTTCAGACATAGGCTCTTTGGTCACGGTCACGGTCAAAACGCCATTTTAAGTTTTCATACGACCTTTTCAAATGGTGGTTTTTGCAAAAATCGAAGAAAATTGCAATTTTTCGGACCACCCTAACAAGGCGTAGGTCACCCTAATGGCCAAACAAAAAAATACAGGTCTTATTATTTCAGCTAGAAAAATTTTGAGCCCGATCGGAGAATTTTTTGTCGGTTTAGGCTCTTTTCAAATGGAATTGCTGTATAATGGTATTTTAAGTTTTTTTTGAATTATTAAATTTTTAAACTACTACAATATCAAAAGATCATGTTAGTGAAAGCTTAAAATGTTCAATAGGACTTGGTATCAATACGTTAATTTTAGAAAGATATTTTAAATATTAAAAAAACTGTGAGAAGAATTAAACATAAACATGGCTTTTTTACACAAAATTTAGAATAATAAGTGTTTAATGATAAATATTAATTGGTAAATTAATAATGAAACTGTAGACAATAACACGATCAATTCGAGCGAATGTTCTCCACTAGATGGCTCTAGTGAGAAGGGGTCAATGGGTGTTTGAAAAAAAATGCTGAATGGTTTACGTCTGTTTGTCTGTGATACAGTGTAAATTGCAGACTTCTTTTTAAAAATGTTGTAGGTTTTTTTTTTCAAGATGGATGGGAAACTTTAATCTAACAACTTACGATCACCACAAAAAAAACAATGTGTTGGAATTGAAAATGCCATGAAATATAAATAAATTAAATTTTACTTGAAGATTTAAAAAAGGTATAAAAAACTAGCTGAGGATACAAATTTATTCATACGAAAGCTTCAAAATATCAAACAATATCGTTCTAGAATCACTTATGATTTAAAGAGATAAAAAAACGAGAAATGTTTAAGTTCGTTGTGTTCTAACAAAAATGCTTTTAAAAATAGGGTCCAAATGTCCTATGTCAATTTTTATGAACAACGATGAAAAACACGATTTAAAACCATTTCTGATCACTTTCCTTTCATTCTAATGAAAAAACATAAATTGGCAAGACAACATTTTTTCGATAAGTTAACCATGGTCCCCTTGGAACTATCTGTCAAGTAGGACCTTTACTGTCAAGAAGGGCCGTCAAGTTAGTTTTTTTAAATTGATTTAAAAATCATTGTACGCAGAAAAATAAGCTTTATCGTTGTGAAAAATAATATCACATAATTAAGCTAAATTAAAATATTTCGTTTCTGACCAAAATGTTGTGAAAATCCATCAAAATTAAGCTTCGTTTGAGTGCGGGCTGGCAAAATTAAATTTTATCAAACCATTTGATTTTTATTGTGAACGGCAAAACTCGTTCTGCCACAAACAGAGTATAAGTCAAAGTCATTTTCGTGATTTTTGTACAATGTCTTTTCTAGTTGATTTAGCTTGATATTTTTAATTAAGTCAATTTGTAAAAATATTTGGTTAAATAACAACTACATTTTGGAGATAAACCTCCTAATCAAAAGCTTGTTCTACAAGAAGACCAATAAATTCCAAAAACTTTCAGTTTTTACCCTTCTCATACTAATTCAGAAAGCGAAATCTTCCGGTGGCCAAACTCCTCAAAGACCACTTCTCGTCCCATGTCGTCAAATAGCCGCCGCGCCCCTGATTGCCACTAGTGACCCACAGACTCTCTAACCAACCGCTAATTTTCGCTCTCGGTCCCTCCCGGCAGGCCGGCCAGCCCGACCTGCCGGGAAGTCTCGAAGAAATAAAATGTGTTTTATTTTTGCCTTCATTTTTATGTGACTCTCCACTGAAGTCGCTTTCAACGGCGTTTCCCACTCTATGGCCGTCCAATTCCGTGGCATTTCTCGAGATGTTATGACGGAAGAGGGCTGAAAAGTCTCTCGATTAGTCAATTTTATGGGTGATCCATATATTTTTAATTAGTAATAAAAATAGGTGTAGGATTTCTCGAAACTTTCTTCCGCCGATTGCCGAACGAAAAATTTATGACACTAGAATTAGCGTGTAGAAACGTCAAATTATGTTTTGGGCACCACTAGTGGCGCAGCGGCTGATCTTTGAACTAAGTTTTTTTATTTGAACTGACGGTTATTATTGAGAAGTCCATTTGTCTGTGCCGGCAAAAAGCCGTCACCAAAGTGTGTCAAATTAAGTCGACATCCCTGAGAACTGCACCTGTCCTCCAGCAGCTGCTGCCGCTTCCACACAACAGCCAGGTGAAAGATGATAACGACGGTGCACAACTTTTCTTGTGAAAAATTTCCAAGACCTTTTTTTTCAAAGGGTGCGTATGTGGAGATGAATTGTGAGCTCTTCTTGTGAGGGCCTGAGTTCAAATGGGGAAGGGGGGAGGGGGGAATGTCTCGTGGTATTTCCGCGTGACATATAGAAAAAGAAAGTGAATTGTGGGAGCCACTGAATTGGACGGAGGAAGGTTGGAGGAAAAAATTGCGGTGTAAATTGGCCATTTGTTGTGGAGGCCTTTTCTTCATGTGAAAAGTGCATCTTCAGGGATCATCGAACGATGAGTTATGGCGGAGACAATTTGAATTATGTGGAACTGTTTTGCTGGAAATGTCAAGCAATGTTGTTGTTTTGCTGTCCCATGCAACAAAAGTACGCTAAACTCAATATTGAGTCAATTTCTTGAACGTGTAAATTTGACAGTTCGAAAAAACAGTTTACTGTTGAGCGCTTAAACAAATAACTCAGTTTTGTTCTCTTTTGTTGTAAAAAAAAACAAAACTTTTGAGACATTTTATAGCAAATTTGGAATAATTATTTGCTTCACGATGTCTATCTATTATTCATCAATCAATTTACACCCACTAAAAGCTCAAATCGCTCAATTAACAAGCTCAACCGACTTCATAATAACTGCACTCACACATCGTACACCGTAATCCACCCTGCCACTTGTATAACATTAATCCCAAAAGCGAAAAATGAAACCCTGCTCCAATGACCGGCTTTTGGGCACGGTGGGAAACCACCCCCTTAAGTTTCGAAACCATTTCACCCTGTAATTGTCGATATTTTGGCTAACAACCTGCAATCCATACCAAGGTTAGTTGGTTTAACGAGCCGAGCGCCCCGAAAACTGCAAGTTGTAAACCCAATAACGGTAATTCACCTGCTTCCCTTATTTATTTGCCAAGGCCGAATTAAATTAGGCATAAACATTAATTTTGCTCTCGTTTTTTTCATCTTAATTTTGTGGGTTGTTTACTTTCGACGAACTTTCGTGAATTTTTTGTAGGTTAACCCACGCAGCAAAAGTAGCTTAAACCCACAACTTGGCTTCTTTTCGATTCGCGTGTACGCGCTTTTTGACAGCTCGCCGTGCGACACCGAGTCAAATTTGCACACTAGATTAACTACCGTGAGACAATCAAAGCTCGTAATTAAGATTTCGTCACAAGAAGACGAAACGTAATGGGTAACGGGGTTTTGGACAGTTCCATACTGACCCACTCTGGTGGCATCCGAAAATTCGATGTGGTCACACCTTGAAGAAAGGCACAGAGACGGTGTCATCAATTTGTCGAGTTTACTGTTAAACAAAAAAAAATGTGTAATAAATAACTCACACGCGCCCAAGGGGAAGTATGGTTCCGGTGCGCGTTACGGTTTATTTTTTTGTGGGTATTTATAAACCGATTCCAAATTTCCAGACAGTTGCCACTCGGATGGCTGCGAGGTACTGGATATGTGCATTAGACCAGTGCATCATTCTCAGCGGGAGACGTCATTAGGAGGAGAAGGCAATGCTGAGAACTGAGCGTAGACTGGAGTGGATCGAATTTGTGGAAATTTATACAATTTTCACTAAACGTGTTACGGCTAAAGTGGGTCAAATTGTTAAAAATACATCTGAGATAGATTGGTGGTAATTGGCTGGATAATGCGTTGCAGACGTTAAAAGAACTATTAAACCGGAGGTCACAAAAAAACAAACCTTCAATCACCAATATAACGGTCAATTTAAATGACCGAAACTCACCACAGAAAATTTTAAATTCACCACCTTATGCCTTAAACTGCATTATACTGTCATTCACAGCTTGATAATTTTAGTGATGGGTTTTATGTTAATTAATCTTTTTATCTATACAAAAGCTGGAATCAATCAGTTTGACATTTTGTGGTATTCTTTAAAGGGAAACAACTATGCATTTTTTCAATTTATGTTGACTAATGATATTTTTTTTTCCTACAAAATTTCCCCAAACAAATCAAGAAGTAAAATAATTTTTAAATCTAATAAGGCTATATCAAATTATATTTCCAGTTTTTGTTTTTGTCTAAACTTCATCTCAAAATCAGGGTTTTTTTTTTGAGTTCACCATCGCACGTTTTTAATTGCATTTGATGGTTGCTTTGATATTTATTCTTACAGAATTTTTGTTGTGGTTCTTCAAAGGAAAATACATTGACAATCATTTTTTTTTTTGAACTATTCAGACAAATGTAAGTTTTATTAAGTGTTTCGCCCTACAAAATAGCAAAACTAAAACTTATAGAAACGATTGTAAACCTTATGAGAATAAATGTTTTGACGGTAATTTTTGTATTTATTATCAAATATGGATACTTAGACTTTTTACAAATATCTATATTTTAGGCCACACCGTCCACACAACAGAAATAGTCGTAAAACTTAAGAATTTGTTTAATGTTTTAATTTGCTTTTTTTATTTTGCTTCAAAATTTAGTAAATAATTTTCTAGTTTTATTGAATAGTTATATAACTGAAACCCATCACGTGATTTTTGAATTCACCACCGCTCACTTACACGCGTTTGACAGTTGAATGAAACTGTAGGCACTAACACTATCAAACAATTCGAGCGATGCGCACATTCACAACTAGAAGACTCTAAGGAGAAGTGATCGATGAATATTCTATTAAAAGGCTTAATATTTTAAGTCTATTTATCGGTGATACATCATTGTAAATTGTAAATTGCAGACTTATTTTTCAAAAAAAATATTTGAGGATTTTTTTTTTCAATGTGTATGAGAAATTTTAATCTATCATTTTACGACCACTATGAAAAATCCATTACTCTTTACTGTCCAATTTTTTTCGATTTTTTTCTGTGTTTAGGAGGGCATTTTGAGCAACTTTTGTTCTATGAAAAATATAATTTTCTTATTTAATATTTTTAATGTTTCATTTTTAGTCTTTTATTTTACATTTATCTTGTTTAGTTTCTGTTTGTTTCTGATAGTATTTCGCTAACTCTACCACCTCTTATCATTTTTTGCTCATTTTTTCATGTTTTTACATTCACTTTTTCAGTTTTTTGCTTGTTTTTTTTATATTTTCTACTATAAATTGTAATCAAAAATTCTTGGAGGCATAGTCTGGTACACAACAAATATACATATTTTCACATAATATAGAGGAAATTTTAGTAAAAATACACAGCCAAAGTTGCCCCAGAAAAAAAATACATTTTTAAAACATTGGCAAAGTCACATCAAACAGGTCTCACTTCCAAACAGTAGATTTTTCCTAAATATAAAGAGTGAAAAATGAAAAATGATTTAGTTTTATAATTGTTAGGGAATAAGAAAGAATAAAAAAGTGACAAAATTTTTCCTGTTTTATTCGCTTCTAAAAGAAACACCGAAATTAATGATTAAATTTAACTTTTTTTATTTCGGATTAAAACCCATTTTTGAAACCAACACGAAAACAAAGTTTTTTTTAAATATTTTATTTATTTCTTGTTTTTTTTTTTTATAAAAAAAATGTGCTTAAAAACACTTCAAATTCATTGGTCTTGGCTCACAGTTTATTTAAATGTGCCTTTTCTAACTTATTCAAAATTCTAAGAAATTGAAGCAAATTGACTTATGCTTATCTATGCTCGAGGAAAAAAAAAATTAAAAAAAAACTTAGATACAAATTTCAAACCAAGACAGTTTACACAAAATATTTAATATTTATAGCAGTTATGCCACAGTTTTCAATTTTCTAGGTTTCAATGAACAAAAACGAAAAAAAATCTTCTTAAAGTTGGACTCTTTATTCGAGATAGAAGCTTGAAGCCCATAAATTATGCAAAAATAAACGTTATACAACGTATTTAAAATATAATTTTTAGTACACAGAAAAAAAAAATCATGGTAATATTACATCTGGGAAGCGGTACATATTTATGTCAGAAAAAAGGTGTAATTTTACCTCTGGAAATGTGTAATTTTACCACTTTTCTGGTGTAATGTCACTTTTTCATTCTTAATTGAGGTAAAATTACATCAAAAAAGTGGTAATATTCAACCTTCCAAAATTACAGCTTCCAAATTTACATTATTTTTTTCTGTGTAATATAACATTTTCATTAAATATTTCTATTTAAAGGTAATAATATTTTTTCTCTCTGATATTATGAAGAAAATTTTTGAGAAAGAAAATTATAAGTATAATTTAGTTGGCCTAATTAGTTAAACTAAACACAAAGCAAATTTTAAACTTCTTTCATATTTATTCTTTTTAAATTAAAAAAAAAGTTTCAGAACATGCTTCAGTAATGTGACAGTTAGCTGCTTCCAAAAGTTTGTAAAATATTGATAATTTCAAGATACTATTTTTAATTAGATTCTAATAAACAGTAGATACAAATCTTTTGCTCATGATTAAAAATGAATTGAATTTCTTCAAATGTAGCCTTTTTTGACTAATTCAAAAGTCTAACAACAATTTCGAGAATTTTATAATAAAATTAAGAATAGATGAAAATTCACTTTAGGTAGTACAAATTTTATTTGTAGTTTTTGTCTAGAACGGTCTAGAACGAGGAAAGAGATAACAAAAAACTTAATCAAAGTTCAAACATAATTATCGTAATTTTATACCAAAAGTATCACAAAATACTTGATACATAATAGTAGTTTTGCTACTACTATCAATTTGCAAAGTTTCAATGAATTCATGGGAAAAAAATCATCACGTGAAAAAAATGCAAAAAAGCTTAAGTTTGCATTAAATTACACTAATTTTCGTCCTTAAAAATTAAATTTTATTAAAATTGCTATTTTTTGAGAAAATTTTGGGAGACAAAAACTTAAAATAAAGAGATTTTTTTAAAATTTTTGTCTCCCAAAATAATAAATCTAATAATTTTAAAATACAAAACAAGTTTTAAACCTCTTTTTTTAAATTTATATAATGCTTCAAACTTGTTGCAAATAGTTTGGAAAATATTTATGATTTTAAGAAACTATTTTTTATCAGATTCTTTTCAAACATAAATCATTGTAAACGCTTATTTCAAAAAACATGATTCAATTTTAATTATTATTTTGCCCAGCTTCGAAAATTCTAAAAAAGACGCAAAACATAAAACTTTCAGAATATCTGTTTGGCTTATTTTATAGATTTCTAAAGAATGATTATATAAAATACAATTTACAATTAATGTTTTGCTTGATTCTTTCTATTTAAAGTTTGTTACAAAAATATTATAAAATATCAAGGCCAACTTTTGACCATCAAAGATTCATATCAACATGAGTCAAAAAATTAATACCTTTTTGTTGAAATGAAAAACGATGCAGAAAATTAACTAAGCTTGGGAGCCCAGGTGTTAAAAGATATAAAAATGCGTAAAATCTCAAGAATTTTGTAATTTATTTATATTTTTGACTCCAAGCCACACAAAAATTATTAACTTGGAATTCCAAAGTTACGTTTTTTTTTAATTTAAAAAATCGCAAAATATAGCTTTCCCTAGTCCTGGTTGAAAATTACCTGTGAAAACTGGGCTGCCGCAGGAAATAAAATCTCCTTTTAAATCCAATCAAGGGACAACACACCACTCCGCACTAAACCACGCTGGATCTGCTTTCAGCTTCAAGTCTGATAGTTCAGCGTTCACTTTCCTCGAAATTGGGGATGATCTTTTTTTTTTGTTCTGGCGGGTAAAACTTTGCACTTTCGCTTTCCGTTGAATCACTTTTGTTTGCTATTTTGCTGTTGTTGTATTTTTTTCCTGTTATTTTTTGTTGAAACACTTTGAATCTTTTGAGCACTTTTATTCGTGGAAGGTATGCCTTCAACACTCACAATCACTGTTTGGTAATCCTTGTGGCACAGCTCTCAAGTCTTCCTGCTCTGGAGTGACTCTAGGTCACAAAATCCACCCCGGAATATCCGGTCGGTTCTGTCTGCAGCTAATCCACCTTGACACTGTTTCAAAATTGTCACACAGGAAAAACAAGTGCACAAACAACGCGAACAAAACGCGCGGTGACTTCAACGCGGCGCTCCCCGAAAATAAGCGACGAACCCCCAATATCACTAGCTAGGCTCCGGTTTTCGCGTCCGGACGGTGCGGTTGTCTCGACAAGAGTGTTTAATTCACCTGTTGGCTTTCAACGTTATACTTCATCGGCGCGGCGAGACATCAGACTCCAGGAGATCCAAGCGCGCGAAACGATCGCGAAACTTGTGCGAGAGAGAGTTTGAGATTCTGTGGGGTCCATCGTGGAGACTGGTTTTGCGCGCTCTCACTCTCTCGCGAGCTTTTTTTTTCTCGATGGAGTCAAGTCAGGTTCAAGTTCGTGCTCTCACCGCAAGACGACAAAAAATCACTCTCACTGAAAAATAAAAAAAATCTTTGGTTCGTTTTTTTTTTCCTCTCATTTTACGAGGGGGTCTCAAAGTGAAGCGATTTTGGATTTTTAAGCCCTCCGGCGATTTTTTGGCCGAGAGAGAGAGTGAAGAGAGAGAAACGGGAGATTTGGGGAAAGAGATTGCGATTGTTGAGCATGCTGCAAAGGAAATCGAAAGGACGTGGAGAGATTTGGTCAAAGGAAAGTGCAATGTCAAGGGTGTCGTCGCGAATGTTAAGCTTGCTCGTTGGGGAGAGGTTGTGAGAAGAAGATAATGAATTAGTTGGTGGGTCAATCTTTGTCTGATTCTTTGGAACCATATGGGAATGATACAATGTTTTTAATTATAGTTAAAGCTAACAAATCTATGAAAAACGGGGATGTAAAAAATAACTAATAAAAAATAAAAAATTATGTAGTTTTTGTCTCAATTTTATCTCAATTTTGTCTCAATTTTGTCTCAATTTTGTCTCTATTTTGTCTCAATTTTGGCTCATTTTGGCTCAATTTTGGCTCAATTTTGTCTCAATTTTGTCTCAATTTTGTCTCAATTTTGTCTCAATTTTATCTTAATTTTGTCTCAATTTTGTCTCAATTTTGTCTCAATTTTGTCTCAATTTTGTCTCAATTTTGTCCCAATTTTGTCTCAATTTTGTCTCAATTTTGTCTCAATTTTGTCTTAATTTTGTCTTAATTTTGTCTCAATTTTGTCTAAATTTTGTCTCAATTTTGTCTCAATTTTGTCTCAATTTTGTCTCAATTTTGTCTCAATTTTGTCTCAATTTTATCTCAATTTTATCTCAATTTTATCTCAATTTTGTCCCAATTTTGTCTCAATTTTGTCTCAATTTTGTCTCAATTTTGTCTCAATTTTGTCTCAATTTTGTCTCTATTTTGTCTCAATTTTGGCTCATTTTGGCTCAATTTTGGCTCAATTTTGTCTCAATTTTGTCTCAATTTTGTCTCAATTTTGTCTCAATTTTATCTTAATTTTGTCTCAATTTTGTCTCAATTTTGTCTCAATTTTGTCTCAATTTTGTCTCAATTTTGTCCCAATTTTGTCTCAATTTTGTCTCAATTTTGTCTCAATTTTGTCTTAATTTTGTCTTAATTTTGTCTCAATTTTGTCTAAATTTTGTCTCAATTTTGTCTCAATTTTGTCTCAATTTTGTCTCAATTTTGTCTCAATTTTGTCTCAATTTTATCTCAATTTTATCTCAATTTTATCTCAATTTTGTCCCAATTTTGTCTCAATTTTGTCTCAATTTTGTCAATTTTGTCTCTATTTTGTCTCAATTTTGTCTCAATTTTGGCTCAATTTTGTCTCAATTTTGTCTCAATTTTGTCTCAATTTTGTCTCAATTTTGTCTCAATTTTGTCTCAATTTTGTCTCAATTTTGTCTCAATTTTGTCTCAATTTTGTCCCAATTTTGTCTCAATTTTGTCTCAATTTTGTCTCAATTTTGTCTCAATTTTGTCTCAATTTTGTCTTAATTTTGTCTTAATTTTGTCTCAATTTTGTCTCAATTTTGTTTAAATTTTGTCTCAATTTTTTCTCAATTTTGTCTCAATTTTGTCTCAATTTTGTCAATTTTGTCAATTTTGACAATTTTGTCAATTTTGTCAATTTTGTCAATTTTGTCAATTTTGACAATTTTGTCAATTTTGTCAATTTTGTCAATTTTGTCAATTTTGTCAATTTTGTCAATTTTGTCAATTTTGTCAATTTTGTCAATTTGGTCAATTTTGTCAATTTTGTCAATTTTGTCAATTTTGTCAATTTTGTCAATTTTGTCAATTTTGTCAATTTTGTCAATTTTGTCAATTTTGTCAATTTTGTCAATTTTGTCAATTTTGTCGATTTTGTCAATTTTGTCAATTTTGTCAATTTTGTCAATTTTGTCAATTTTGTCAATTTTGTCAATTTTGTCAATTTTGTCAATTTTGTCAATTTTGTCAATTTTGTCAATTTTGTCAATTTTGTCAATTTTGTCAATTTTGTCAATTTTGTCAATTTTGTCAATTTTGTCAATTTTGGCAATTTTGTCAATTTTGGCAATTTTGTCAATTTTTGTCAATTTTTGTCAATTTTGTCAATTTTGTCAATTTTGTCAATTTTGTCAATTTTGTCAATTTTGTCAATTTTGTCAATTTTGTCAATTTTGTCAATTTTGTCAATTTTGTCAATTTTGTCAATTTTGTCAATTTTGTCAATTTTGTCAATTTTGTCAATTTTGTCAATTTTGTCAATTTTGTCAATTTTGTCAATTTTGTCAATTTTGTCAATTTTGTCAATTTTGTCAATTTTGTCAATTTTGTCAATTTTGTCAATTTTGTCAATTTTGTCAATTTTGTCAATTTTGTCAATTTTGTCAATTTTGTCAATTTTGTCAATTTTGTCAATTTTGTCAATTTTGTCAATTTTGTCAATTTTGTCAATTTTGTCAATTTTGTCAATTTTGTCAATTTTGTCAATTTTGTCAATTTTGTCAATTTTGTCAATTTTGTCAATTTTGTCAATTTTGTCAATTTTGTCAATTTTGTCAATTTTGTCAATTTTGTCAATTTTGTCAATTTTGTCAATTTTGTCAATTTTGTCAATTTTGTCAATTTTGTCAATTTTGTCAATTTTGTCAATTTTGTCAATTTTGTCAATTTTGTCAATTTTGTCAATTTTGTCAATTTTGTCAATTTTGTCAATTTTGTCAATTTTGTCAATTTTGTCAATTTTGTCAATTTTGTCAATTTTGTCAATTTTGTCAATTTTGTCAATTTTGTCAATTTTGTCAATTTTGTCAATTTTGTCAATTTTGTCAATTTTGTCAATTTTGTCAATTTTGTCAATTTTGTCAATATTGTCAATTTTGTCAGTTTTTAGTTTTTAGTTTTTAGTTTTTAGTTTTTAGTTTTTAGTTTTTAGTTTTTAGTTTTTAGTTTTTAGTTTTTAGTTTTTAGTTTTTAGTTTTTAGTTTTTAGTTTTTAGTTTTTAGTTTTTAGTTTTTAGTTTTTAGTTTTTAGTTTTTAGTTTTTAGTTTTTAGTTTTTAGTTTTTAGTTTTTAGTTTTTAGTTTTTAGTTTTTAGTTTTTAGTTTTTAGTTTTTAGTTTTTAGTTTTTAGTTTTTAGTTTTTAGTTTTTAGTTTTTAGTTTTTAGTTTTTAGTTTTTAGTTTTTAGTTTTTAGTTTTTAGTTTTTAGTTTTTAGTTTTTAGTTTTTAGTTTTTAGTTTTTAGTTTTTAGTTTTTAGTTTTTAGTTTTTAGTTTTTAGTTTTTAGTTTTTAGTTTTTAGTTTTTAGTTTTTAGTTTTTAGTTTTTAGTTTTTAGTTTTTAGTTTTTAGTTTTTAGTTTTTAGTTTTTAGTTTTTAGTTTTTAGTTTTTAGTTTTTAGTTTTTAGTTTTTAGTTTTTAGTTTTTAGTTTTTAGTTTTTAGTTTTTAGTTTTTAGTTTTTAGTTTTTAGTTCATCAAATCTGTGTCAAATTTTCTCCAACCAAACTGATAAGGATATTTAATTATCACCAAGCCCCTAGAAAAAACCTCGCCAACCGATGGCAATAATTCGTAACAAGTGGTTAAAAATTTCCAAACATGTGTTTCCCTTAATTATCAGCCAAACAAAATCTTCCGTCACGCTAAAAATTCCAGAGCTCCGAAAGCGAAATAACTCTCTGAATGAAGCACGGACAAAAAACCTCAACGGTCAGTTGCTGAACTTTTTTGCTACGCCGAGTTCGAATGTTTCGGTGAAAATATGTTTCCAATATTTTGACCACCAGAGTCCAGATGCCCTTGGGCGTTGGGGTTGGATCGCGCATCCGGTAGCCGCAGCCACCCCTCCTCCTCCTTCGGGTTGGACATTCCCAAACTTTTACTCTTTTAGGCAGCCGCGAAAATAATGATGCAGATTTTCGATCACGAGACCGTTCCGATTTGGGTGGTGGCCGTTTTCTTTTTGGTCACCTCTCTGCCCAAGGGGAGTGTCCGCACGGGTTATCCGGTTTTGAAGGGGTTTTTGGACCAATTTAAGCTAATTTTGGATGTTTTTTTGTTGTATTTAAGATTAAAATTGACCTTTTTCCCTTTAGAGTGCACGCCTGCTAAACGTAAACAAAGAGCTGTCAAATTTTGCATAGATTTCTACCCAGTGAAAAACGCTTCACATTCGCTCTACATCGGGCTGACGAAACCAGGGTACCGATGCGTTCCACACCAGCTATCGTGGGCAGCCCATTAAATCTAGAAATATAAAAGTAACATCGGTATTTCCCGCTCCGATTTCAAACGAAAGCGACATTTGCCAAACCAGTAGCCAATCAGGCTCAGCTGCGCTGCTGCGACGATGACAGTCGCGAGTGCGGTCTTTTTATGACTTTTCCGTTTCTTCTTCCTCCGATTGCGCGCTGCATTCCTTCGGGTTTTATTTCTTCGCGTTCTTCTTCGCCGATTAGATGGTCTAAGCCCGATAGACACTAATTGTGGGAAGAGTATGCGCTTAATTTGCCAGGTGCAGACAGAAAAGTAGAGGAGAAAAACAGTAGCGAAATGGGCGAAGAAAACGACGTCGGCGATGACGTTTGCGCCTGAAATGTGCATCCGATCTTGTCACGCGCTGGCAGCGCTGCCAAACTGGGGAAAATTGAGAAAAAGGTTGGTATTTTTAGCTATTTTTGTGGCTTTTAAAAGAACTTGGACCAGAGTTTTGACCATTCACTCAAAATCAGTAGTACCCCTCAAAAAGGGTTCACAAGGTAAACAAACCCTTTTTGAGGGTTACTTCCATCCTTTTTTTCAAGTTTACCGGTAGTAACCCTCTGCAAAATGGTAACGACGGGTGGAAGTAACCCTCAAAAAGGGTTTGTTTGTCTGCCTGTGTGGATCAATCGGACCGCGCACTGGACTCACAATCCAGAGGTCGCCGGTTCGAATCCCGGGGCGGACGCAAAAAATTCTAAGTGTAAATATAGGTATTCGGTGCCCTCTCCCCGTGCCCATACCTTCACACTTAGGAGACCCGGGAGGCGGAGTCTTGTCGCAAAAAGAACGATACACGCCTGTGGATCCGTTGACGAAACCGCAAGGTTTAAGAGGGCCACATTATAAGGTGTTACGTCGATTCCGTTACCTTGTGTTAACAGATAAAGAGTAGATAGAACCTTTTTTGAGGGGTACTTCTGACTTTGGTATTCCATCGGCGGTTCCATTTGACAGTTTGTAAGATTACATCACCTTGATGCTGGTCAAAGCATTTCGGAGGTCAACCAACACTTAGGTAATGACAGTTCGCATACTGTCCAAATTGGGGCTCTAGAGTCGGAGCATGAGTTGGAGTCGAAAAATTCTGAGATGCCAGTATCGGAGTCGGTAAATATTCAGCATCTGAAGTCGGCTAATTTTCAACAACTTTGAAAAAGAGTTGCTGTGGAGTTGGAATCGGAGTCAGCAACTAAGGGAGTCTTGAAGGAAGTTGTTGTTGGAGTCGGATTCTAATTTAAATCGAGTGAAGTCGAGTCTATTTGGAGAGCTTGAGTCGGAGTAGGAATCTCTAAAATATCAGAAGCCGGAGTTGAAGTTGCTGCAATAGCCAACTCTGATCGTAATTGATCATGAGAATCTTTTTTTGCATTGATTTTTAATTGCAACAGGGTTGAACAGCGCCACATTGACAAGTGGCGATTCGGTGAACTAACCAATTCGTCAAATCCAACAAGGTTTCGCTTATATTTGTTTGAAAAGCTTGAGAAACAGTCAAGAAGAAATCATTTTCTTGCAGACCACTCAAACGGTTGAACAGCGCCACTTTTGACAGGTGGCGATTCCGAGAACTAACCAAACCTTCCAAATCAACAATTTTGGTCCGCTTGTCTAGTTGCAGTGACTCAGCCGGCAGTTAAACAGAGACAATTGGTACCGAGGACCGAAGAAGATGATAATCTGCGAGCGTTGAAAGGGAGATTATCGCACGCGCCGCCGTTCGAGGTTTTGCACGGCTGATTGCTGCCGAGGTGAGGGAGGGTGGAAATTAGACCTCCCTTCTTCGGGGTGGTCGCCACCCCCCGTTGGAGCGGTAATTGTGGAGCTGCCTTTTTGTGTTCGATTTTCTCCTGGTCGTCTGTTTTGAACGGCTATTGATTGGGTATAATTTACGACACGTGCCAGTAACTGTCATTAATTTTTGTTTTGTTTTAGATTAAGAGCTGTTTTCAACTCAACTTGGTTTTGCTTCAGTAACGTAATTTTGATACATATTCCTCATTTCAAATCACTCAGTTTAATCAAAACAGAATCTTCTCAGAAAAGAGTCAACGAGGCTTCTGTCAAATTTGAGTGAGCATCACTCAGGTGAGAGTTAATTTCACTCAATTTTCAAAGAATTCTGAGTGCATTTGACAGATGCTCCACTTACTCATTTCTGAGTAGGTTTGGTTTTGAAAAAACTGAGTGATTTTGAATCTTCGAGTGGTTATTCAATAATTCTGTCAACAATGCACTCTTATTTTTTAACTTTAGTTCTCGTTTTAGCACATGAAATTACGCTTATTCGAAATCAAATTAAGTAAAAACCGAACCTTCTCAGAAATGAGTAAATGGGCCATCTGTCAAATTTGAGCTGGCGCCACTCAGATCTGGGTGAATTTCATCAAATTTTCGATTAATTCTGAGTGAAATTCACATTTCTCAGTAGGTAGGATATTGACGATAACTGAGTGTTTTGAAATAAATGTGTAGTTAATTTTCAACAATGCCTTCCAGTATGACGTTTTTCTACCCGGAACTACACGCTAAACCATTTACAAGATCGTGATAACCGATTGGGTGACTCACACGTCGAAAAATTTCTCCCCCATTTGACGTACGTGGCAATTTATCTCACGTGACCTTGCATTTTAAATTAGGCACAATATAAATGTTCGCTAAAAATAAAATCCGCCAAATCAAGCCGAATTCACAAAATTTCGCGTGCCTGCACGCCTAATTCAAGAAAACGAAATCTTTTCCCTGACGGATCTCCCGTGGGCCAGAATTATGACCTCCATCCATCGATCGGATGTGAGCTACATTTTTAAGCAGCAGCAGCGATTGAGGTACCCCTCGGCGTGTTTGCTCACGCAAACAAAACGTCAAATTTGCACACTCTTGTTTCGTTTGCCTCACATTTCGGTTGATTTAATTAAACGTTTTTACGACCCCGCGTTTGTTTTATCGTACACTTTCCTCTCCGAAAGTTGAAACAAACAAGCTGTAGTCCCACCTTTAATCAGTGCTTAGTTTCTTGCCAAACTTTTGATCTCTTTTTTTTTGTTTCGGCAAACCGTTGCGAAACTGTCAAATCAGCCATCCACATACTTTGTATGGACCAAATTTGGGTACAATTGTGGCCGCACGTGATCGCTCCCGCGGTGATAATGGCGATTTCGGGACCACTAAAAAGCCAATCCGGCCAAAGATCAATCGGTTATTGGCGAAAGTGCGTGCTTTTGCGTACGGGGGGTAACATTTCGGAAGGGCGGATGGGATGAATGTTTTGATATTAGCGTTTTGTTAAAATAACCTCAATGATATCTACTCAGAAATGATAAAAATGGGCATCCGTCAGATTTGAGTGAATTTCACACAATTTTCATTGAATTCTAAGTGAAATTCACTCAAACTTTACTAAATTCTGGGTAGGTTCAGTTTAGTCGAATGCTGAGTGGTTTTGAATGTGTGTGTAATACACGCTTAAACATCAAACGTCAAAAATCAACTGTCAAACTGACTTTTCAACACCATTGTTCCTAGATTTTCAACCACGTGATTTCGAGTGTTTGACAGCTGTCAGTTCTTGGGAATAAAGAATTAAAAGAAACCTATTTCGACCTTTCCAAATCAAACCACCCAAAATTTCGTCAACGTTGCGTGAGCCCGATGCGCGTGCGTGTCTTTTTACGAGGGTACGAATTAAAGAGCTTTTATGGTCTTTATCAGATGGCAAATTGGGTTCAGCCTTTAGGAGTGTCCGCGTTGGTAATTCGATAGGACTGTCTTTTTTAACAGGTGAATTCTACCGGTTGAGAAAGTAGTTTTCTTTTCGGAGGTTGAAAATTGACCGGAAATGAAGTTCACTCACTTTGGTTCCTTTAAAAAAAATCCTCTTGTTGAAAAGTCTCACCTAAAATCACTCAGTTTCCGTCGAAACCAGAAATGAGTTTTGAGGTCAAACGTCAGATTTGTAGGGACTTACCTACACGCACGTTAAAAATCACTCAGTTTTCGTCAAATCCGAACTAACTCAGAAATGAGTAAAGAGGGCATCTGTAAAATTTGGGTGAATTTCACTCAGATCTGGGTGAATATTACTCAGTTTTCGTGGCATTCTGAGTGAAATTCACTCAAAGCTGACAGATGCCCCCTTTACTCATTTCTGAGTAGGTTGTGAGAGCAATTTACCCAAATCTGACGTTCAACTCATTCCTGAGTAAGTTCATGCTGGTGAAAGTGAGTAAATTGTAAATACAACGGTAAAAAACACGATCAAAAACCATTTCTGATCACTTTTTTTTTCATTTTAAAAGCAAAAAAATGACAAGACAACATTTTTTCGATGGATCCACTATGGTCCCCTTGGAACGAGCTGTCAAGTAGAAACTTTTCTGCCAAGAAGGACCGCGAGGTTTATTTTTCAAATTTGATTTAAAAATCCATTTTAAACTCTTTGTGGTCGTACAAAGAGTCATTGTACTCAGAAAAATAAGTTTTATCGCTGTAAACAATAATATCAGCAATCTAAGCTTTATTTTAGGACCCAATTCGTATACAATTTGAGTAGAATTCCGTTTCAGAATTGAGCATGAGCATGAGCATGAGCATGAGAGACCACCCATGGTTGTCCTTCTCCGTTGCTGAACAGGACCGTAAAATCCCATCAGCACAACCGATCACACGGTTCAACGATCTAGTAATGTTTCCCTTATCAACAGCATGTATAAATGCGCAGAAAAGATAAAACATCAAGATCATCAAAACTAGAGCTAGTGCGAATAGGCAACAGTCGTTGGCCACCAACGGCGCCCGCCATGTCAGTTTGTAGATCTCGAGGGGACGGGACGGGAATGTTAGTATGCACAGGTTGCTACCAAGGGTGGGTTCTATACGATATCCACACCCCCACGTGTGCCGGAAAAACTACTTCTACTTGGGATTTTGTTAGTAGGAAAGGGTAATGATCAGGATTCATCATAGAAGATGATGATGTGACCCAAAAGTCAATATGTTTTGTTTATAGGGTGATGTATTATTCTCAAGGCAAACAATCGGATGCTGCTGATGAGACAATTCCCGTTTATCTGCTAACAATTTAAACGAAAATGGTTTAATCTTAGACAGCCGGCTGTGGAAAGATAAAACCACAAATATACATAAACTCTGCGTAGTGTATTCAGTTCGAGTGAATCATAGACGAGATTTCAAATTCTAAACAATTATAAGATAAGTGATCTGTAAATAACAAATTATCTACGGAGCTATAAAAAGGACTTGATAATCGCGTGGAAGCAACACTCGTTATCGTGCTTTCTGAGCTATAATGCTAAGACTAAGAGAATGTTTTTGACGCGTTTTAAGGAAACGACTAATTGAATTTATTTAAAATTTAGTACGCTTGACAAACAAAAACATTATTTCAAATTGTAGAAAATCACAAGGAAAACGGCTCTGGTATGTATAAAACACGGCGACAAACGAGAAAAACAACCGGCCCGACGTAAACGCGTTGCTTATCAGATTCTATCGGACTAAATTTGCTTTAAATCGATCGCAAGGCCACCGTAAAACGCTGTAACCAATTTGTTTATTAGTATTTACATACTCTTTCACTCATTCACTCACTCTGCCAATCATACAAAAAGCTAGCTAATTTGAATTTACTAATCGAAATACTATTTAGAGTCCAAAAATTTTCAAATGAAGAATTTTGCCTAACGTTGCGTTTAAAACATATTAGGCTACATCAACCAAGATACAGATAGTACTTAAAATTTCCCATTAGTTTTCAATAGTTTTTTATTTAAAATACCCGATCTTTTTTTAAAAGAAAAAATCATTTAATAAAAAAACAAAACTAGAAAACAAAAACAAACAAAACAAAAATTCTAACCTGAAAAATTTAAAATTTGGCCCACTGTGTAGGTCAAAAAGTTATCTAGATAAGAGTAGAATTCCGTTTCAGAATTCGAATTGAACTGCCTGGGTAACCTTTAATCTTTAGACGCTTTTGACAGATTAAGAACATACACGCACATCTTAAATCACTAAGATTTCTTCTTAAACTGAGCTAACTCAAGAACGAGTAAGTGAGGCAAATTCCAGATTTGAATAAATTCCACTCCATATATGAATATATTCTCCTAGATTTTAGCGAAATTAACTGAGTTCTGAAATTTGCCTCATTCTTTCAGAAGTGAGTTTGATGATGTTTTAGATTTGAGTGTAATATTTGACAACTTAAAATAAACAAACTTAACGTTTTGCACGATTGTTGGTCAACCTTTTGACAGATTTAACTAAGAAAGCAGTTGGTAAGTGATGCAAATGTGAGTCAGTAGTAAATGTCATGCAATTTTCAAATGAAATGAGTGAAATTGAATCGGATTTTAGCGAACTTTACCTAAATCTGAAATTTGCTACATATATTCTCGAGAAAGTAGTAAAATCTGATGTTTTTTAATTTGCGAGTGTACGAACCTTTTTGACGTTTTGCACGCTCATCAGTTTTGCAGCACATTTTCTACCTTTGAACCCAAAAATGAACCAATCAGCCTTTCAATTAGCCCCAGTTCACACCTTTTCGCTGTCTAGGTTAACAACAATGGCATGCAAATCTGCACTCACACAAACACACCTTGGCGTGATTAGTTCAAGTGTGTCTGAAATTTCCCCCGACGCCGACAACAAACGGGCAGGTGTCAAACACCTCATTTTACACACCTGTCTGGGCTCTTCCACTTCCGCGGAAACGGAATTTGACCGCGCTAGGGAGTGTCAACGCCGCCGCCGTCGCCATCATCACGAAATCATTTGCAAATTTCTCCGGCGTGAAACGACACGTGCGATCTTTGCTCAATTGTTGGCAGGGTCGTTTGACAGTTGTTGCACCTAAAAACTAACTCGCGTTGAGTCGGTTGCAATGATCGTGTACTGTTGATAGCTCGAAAACACGCTTAGAAGTGTTTACTCAATTTTTGAGTTCAAACAACGATTTTTGCTGCATGGGTTAATCATTTCCGATTTCCCCTAGGTTCAGTTGACCAAAAGTGCATTCAAAGCCACATTCCCCGTGTTTATTTGAAGAAAACATCTTCCTCGCGACATCTCCGCTGGACGCCGGCCACCGTTGACAACCGCGGAGTTTGGTGCGAAATTTCTTTTCGTTTTCGCCAGCGCCATGAACTTTATTGCTAATTCAGGTGGCGCGCGCGCGGTCACTGGCGGCGGGAAGACGCCCTCAATGCATGTCATTCCGGGAGGAGCTTTCCATCTCGGTGCGTGACAGCAATTTCTGAGACAGAGAAGCACGGGAAATTTTTCGCGAAACGATGACACCCTGCCAAGTGAATACACCTTGACTTGTTTGACGAAAGTTGGTGGCGGGAGAAATTTGCGCTAAGTTGCGGCCATTAGCCCTTAAACTGGTGTTTAAGGGGTGCCCAGAAGGGAGGAGAATGAGCTACTGGAGGAACATTTTAAACAAAATCGGTGCGGCAAATTAATGACCACAATTGACCGCACCCAGGGAGGTCACTTTTTGTTTTTGGACAAAAGTTAAGCAGAACAGTGAGATTTTTTTGTTGAAATAAGCAAATTGTCACGTTTTTCATTTGAGCGTGTACTGTTTGTCAACTCTACTGTCAAAGTAAACTATAATTTTATTCTGATTTACTTTGGGTGTAAAAATCTGTCAAATCTGAAATTTCGACGAAAAATTTATTGTTTTGATTGTGACATAAGGACAACTGTCAAACATTTGCAAACTGTCAAAATTCACCAAATTTTAGCCCTTTTCGACTTCCTTCGATTTCACAGTGAAGAATTCTTCGAGCTGGGCGATGCCGCCCAGACGCAAACCTGAGAAAATGTTTAATTTAATAATTATAATCATCGTCGTCATTACGACCGCGTATAAAAGGCACCTCCACAGCGGAAGGCATTCCGCTTGAACCGTCAAAAGAGGATGCCCTCGGGGGTCAGTAGCAGACTACGAAGAGACAAATTGGAGGGTGAACGACGAAATGTGTCGAAACTTACGCTTTTTGATGCATAAAATAATGTTAAAAACAAAATTTCCCTTTGAGCTGTCAAAATCCACGCTAAATATGCTTCAACTACTTTTGAGTCAAAGTCAACATTGCTGCATGGGCTAATAACCCAAAAAAAAAGATAAATCAAACCTTTTTGACTGACATCAAATGATAACGATCAACATCATTCGAAAGGGCCTCCCCCCCCCCCCTCCCCCTTTAAAATCCCCCACTCAAAAATTCCAAATATTGACCATTCAATTACCCCTGATTCCGCCCTAGCCCTCTCAAAAATCTCATATCGATGCCACCGGCGGCATCGGACCAGGTTCGAACTTTCCATATTCCCTTCGCGTTCCGACGGCAAATAATTCTCACCAAACACACGAACGCCTTATTAGTGTAAGGTTCCCCGAAACGTGACGGAAAGGGAAAATTCCCCCGGACGTGCGATGGACCCCTCGAGAAGAATGTCAAAGAGAGTTGCGAGCGAAACAAGTGGACGCCAGATTTCACGTCGTCGTCGGATGATCTTGTACGTGGTGGACATTGAGGGAAAGAAATGTTGAGAAAAAAAGGGTTGAGAAGGTGCAAACTGCACGCGGAATACAGATGGAACGAAATCGAAAGTGGTGTTGGACCCCTCGGCTGTCAGATTGGGTGTTGCGGGATTTGTCGAAAGTTCATAAAATGTTTCAATTGAAACTGCTTCAAAATTGCTCAAAAAACACATCATGAATAGTCAACATTACAAGATTGTAGTAGGAAGAGCCCCTGTTAATTTGTCAAACTTTTATTACCTTGAGTTTGAAAATCTAAAGACTTGCAACAAATTCTAAAAATCACAACAAATTGCATATTTCGAGAAAAAAAAACTTTGAATTTTCATTAAACGTCAAATTTACAAGATTTTTTGGAGAAGAGCCCCTCGGTTGTCATCTGACAAACTTGAATTCGTCAAATTCGTCTGATTCATTTAGCTGGCAATTAATATTCCATACTACAGCATATTTGTTTATTGAAAAAAAAAAAACATATTAATTTGTCATGGAAAGATAAATTTACAATATTCTACAGATAATTGCCCCCTTACTGTCAAATTGGAACACGAATTTTCTATATTTATTTCTTTAATTTAAATGTATAAAGTTTGAACAACCTTTAATCATATTTTTCCTTCCCAAATCTATCAGCAGACCACCGTAACCAGCAAACCCCTTGAGTTTGAAACGCATCGAAAGCGAAACGCAAACTCTGCAGCCTCGCGCGTTCCCGAGCCCGCAACGTGGCCAACCGGACCTGAACCGGACCCATCATGCGGCAGACGCAATATAGGTTAATAGGATTGCCAAGCCCCCCTCCCTTTCGGTTTGTTTACATTTCGATGCATCGTTTGATGCAGCCGAAACTGACGTTGAACCAATGGTATTCAGAATTCGTTGGAATTAAACTTACTCAGAAGTGAGTTTTGGGATACATTTTGTTATTTTTGAAAGAAAAATTTAACCGTATCTAAGTTTGTTTTGTTTTGACAAATTTGAGTTATATGAAATTTGTGTTGGTTTCTCTAAGTGTCAACTCTGCCACTTAATGGAATCGGAGTCGGAGTTGGAGTCGGAATCAGAGTAGAAGTTGATCCTCGAGGAAGGTGGGGCAAGAAATTTTGTCGTTTATGGACACCCCCTGACTAACTGGTCCTAGATGAGTCAGCAAATTTTGAGAAGTCGAAGTTGACGAACTTTCATCATTTTTATGGAAATAGTTGGAGTTGGAGTCGGAGTCGTTTGAATCCAGTCTTTTTAGAGTGCTGGAGAATCCGGACCATCCAATTTTTATAACGCGAAGTGGGAATAACTGAGTATTCAGAAGCTCAGGTTTCAAATCTATGATTTATTAGGCTTTGTTTTCCATATAACTTTCAGATAATTATTTCTGAGTACGCTTGGACATGCCGAGATTTGAGTAATTTTTAGCATGTGTGTACGCACACGTTCAAAATCACTCAGTTTTTGTTAAAACAGAACCTACTCAGAAATGAGTAAAGGGGTATCTGTCAAATTTGAGTGAATTTCACTCAAAATTCCACGAAAACTGAGTGATATTCACCCAAATCTAAGTGAAATTCACTCAAATTTGATGCATGCTCCCTTTACTCATTTCTGAGTAGGATCGGTTTTGACGAAAACTGAGTGATTTTGAACGTGTGTGTATGTCATTAAATCTTAATAACTATTTTGGCTTACACTCTCATTTCGCTCAGTTTTCGACTAAACCAGCGATTCTCAACCTTCTTCTAGGCTGGTACCCCCTGCCAAGTAAATCAAGTAGGCTCGGTACCCCCGTTGAGAATAGCTGGACTAAACTGAACCTACTCAAAAATGAGTATATGGTAAAGTTTGAGTGAATTTTCCCAACTATGAATAAATTCAATTACATTTTTATTCTGAGTGATAATCTCTCAAATCTGACATAACATAGACATAACCCAGTCGGTTCTAACACGGAACTGGTTTTTGCGTTTGAAACGGAATTCGTATACGATTCGAATCGAGTTCCGTTTCAGAATTCGAATTGAACTGGCTTGGGTTCGGTAACATAAGGCTTTCTAGTCAGAAATTTACTTTCTTTTTTGAGTAATATTACCTTAAAAATGTGTAAAAATGAGAACCTGATGAATGTTCACCAGAAACTGATGAAAATTCATCATTTTCTGATGTAATATTACACATTTTCTGATGAATATTACCATCATTTTTTTCTTTGTATCAAAAGTTTTATGTCAGGCGATTTTTAACTCCTTATTTTTGACTGACCGCCCGATATGTCAGCCACCATATTTTGCTGGGCTGTAACAGCTCAAGCTCGATCATTGTTTGCATCAGGGCACTGTGACGAGAAGTTCGTCATTTTTTGGGTTAAATTATATTTTTTACTGGGCCTTATAAGGCTTTCTAGGCCCAGTGAAAAAAATATAATTTAACCCAACAATGATGAACTCCTCGTCACAGTACTCTGATGCAAACAATGATCAAGCTCTAGCTGTCACAGCCCTGCAAAGTATGTTGGCTAACATATCGGGCAGTCAGTCAAACAAACCAGCTAGAAGTCGCCTGACAAAAAAACTTTTGCTAGAAAGAGATAGGAAACCTGATGCAAACAAACGTCCAGCTGTCATGTAAACATACTTTGAATGTGTTGGTAAGTTTCTGACTAGAAAGCCTTATAAGGCTTTCTAGGCCCAGTGAAAAAAATATAATTTAACTCAAAAATGACGAACTCCTCGTCACAGTGTCCTGATGCAAACAATGATCGAGCTGTAGCTGTCACAACCCTGCGAAGTATGTTGGCTGACATATCGGGCAGTCAGTCAAATAAACCAGCTAGAAGTCGCTTGACAAAAAAAATTGCTAGAAAGAGATAGGAAACCTGATGCAAACAAAAGTTCAGCTGTCATGTAACCATACTTTGAATGTGTTGGTAAATTTCTGACTAGAAAGCCTTATAAGGCTTTCTAGGCCCAGTGAAAAAAATATAATTTAACTCAAAAATGACGAACTCCTCGTCACAGTGTCCTGATGCAAAAAAAGATCGAGCTGTAGCTGTCACAGCCCTGCGAAATATGTTGGCTGACATATCGGGCAGTCAGTCAAAAAACCCAGCTAGAAGTCGCCTGACAAAAAAAATTTGCTAGAAAGAGATAGGAAACCTGATGCAAACAAACGTCCAGCTGTCATGTAAACATACTTTGAATGTGTTGGTAAATTTCTGACTAGAAAGTCTTATGAGTCAATAAGAATGCCAAGCCCCTTTCGATTTGTTTACCTTCTGTTGCAGCCGAAACAGTTACTGATCCAATATTATTCTGAGTTGTTCGGAACCAAACTTAGTCAATAGTGAGAAAATCGCCAAAATTTTCTCACGATCCGTTCGCCAGCGATGAAGTCATAGACATCACTCATCAAGATAAGCCTCCCCCAGGCCTACTGTGACTCCCCCTCTGCGCATCTTCCGAAATCGATTACCCACTGATTGACATCTCTGTCATGCACGCTGACGGCAGCGCGCAGTTTTGGGGTTAAAATTTTCACCCAAAGAACAATGCCCACCTCAAGCCCGAAAATGATTAATTCAAGCTGATGGCTCGGCGATAAAAACACGACCGCGCGCGCGCGCATCCCAATCACTCAATGAAGCAACAACAACAAAAACAGTCCGAGAGACTTTCTTCCCATGTGGTGAAAATAATCATCAAATTAAATTCCCATGACACCTGTCGTCGTCGTCTCCGCGGAAAAAAAAAGAAAAAGGCCACAGATTTCGCATTTGTTCGCGCGCGGACTCACTTCCGAGTGACAGTTGAGCGTGCGGACACTCAAGGGTTAGCCCAAAAGAGAGTTTGCGAAAAAATAAAACGAAAAGAAACTTCTTGAATTGCTAATTGGACACAGATTCGATTTACGATCCGCCACTTTGTGGCGGAAGATGGCGCAGTGCTTTGACACATGTGCGCGTAACCTCGTTTTGTTCGAACAACTGTCAAAGCAATCCATTGAACTCGAATTTGGGCGATTGGGCGATTGTGGGACCCCTCGTTTTTGTTCGTTCGGAACATGCGCTTTCATTCCAGATCGGAGCCTTGATTTGCATTTAAATTTCGTATTTAAATTTTGATGACTTGGCTCAATTTCAGACGCACGGGCTCCGGGTCCAGGTCGTCCAGTTTGATGAATTGTTTATGATAATCCAGTTCCGAGCGGGTCCAGTTTGACAGCCGGTTGTATTTCCTCTCTCTCTCTTCTTCCTTTCCTTTTCGCGTACGCACCAGCGAAAGTTGCTTTTGTGCTCCGTAGGGCACATTTTTTCCCTTTCTATTGTTTTGGAGCCCCTCTCTCCCTCACCTGTCAGCTGTCAAATTAATTTTGGGCATTTTTTCGCCCGCCCAAGCATAGATGGCACGCGCATCGCAATTTGTTTTCCCGCACGGAAATTGTTTGATTATCGCGCGCTCACGCGATTAATTGGAGGAAAATTGCCCAATCCCAATTTTGACCGTTTTCAACGCCGGTGAACCGGCGCGGTGGAAAGATGGAAAATCATCCCACGCCATTAAAGCTAATTAAAATTAAATCAAGTTGGGATTGGAAAAAGTCAGAGGCCCCCCGCGTTAATGTTCGAAGCTCCGGAAAAAAATAACACTATTTTTCGAAACAACTTAAATGTCTTGCAGCGCCGGCGAAACAAAAATGCAATTTCGGCGAAATTTTCCTCGTTTTAATCTTTGTTGGTGATTTACCGGCGTTTTCTCGGATGCTGCTCTCACTAAATTTAACTTCTGAAGACAGGCAGACACTGAAAAAAAAACAAAATTAATAAAATACACAGGTTTACCCAATTTTGCGAAACCTCACGCGACCGTGTAGGATGGTAATTCAATAGCTGTCAAACGTGCACGCTTGTTGCGAAATACTCACACATTTGTGCTAAAATCGGAAAATTTTCACCTCCACTTGTCTGTGCGGGCTCTGTTCGATAATCCAATCATTATTATTGTTCGTTGTCGTTGATTTTTCCTCCAATGGTGGCGCACTCGATCCCCAACGACGACGCCGAGTTGCCGCCATAATGGGGGAAAATATTTTTTAATAACAATTTAATTTATCGTATAATAAGTCACAATTGCAGTGATTATGAAATCTCCTCCTTGCAGCGGCTTTCGATTTTATTTTTTGCTGAGTTGTGATTTTGAGATGTTTTTTCTATCTTCTTCGGTTTGCAGTTATGAAGTCGAGTCGAGTTGGCTGAAATTGATGCAATTTTGGACGTTGTTCTTTTGTGTGGAGTTCATGCGTGAGATTTTCGGCTGTCACGGAGTGCATTGACTCTTTCTCTATCTGGGGATAATTGTTTGCTATAAAATAAATATGGCCCTTGTAATGGTTCGATTGCAATGGTCGTGAGCTGTTATTATTTTTAACAACTTCTGGTATCAAAAGACGTATTATTTATGTCTGAGTTACAAAACAATATCATTTGAAAAAATACAAAAATATGAAAAAATACAAAAATACAAAAACGACAAAATTTAAAAAAAAATGATTACAAAAATGACAACAAAAATGACAAAAAAAATAAACAAAAATTGAAAAAATTGAAAAAATTGAAAAAATTTCAAAAATTGACAAAATTGACAAAATTGACAAAATTGACAAAATTGACAAAATTGACAAAATTGACAAAATTGACAAAATTGACAAAATTGACAAAATTGACAAAATTGACAAAATTGACAAAATTGACAAAATTGACAAAATTGACAAAATTGACAAAATTGACATAATTGACAAAATTGACAAAATTGACAGAATTGACAAAATGACAAAATTGACAAAATCGACAAAATTGACAAAATTGACAAAATTGACAAAATTGACAAAATTGACAAAATTGACAAAATTGACAAAATTGACAAAATTGACAAAATTGACAAAATTGACAAAATTGACAAAATTGACAAAATTGACAAAATTGACAAAATTGACAAAATTGACAAAATTGACAAAATTGACAAAATTGACAAAATTGACAAAATTGACAAAATTGACAAAATTGACAAAATTTACAAAATTTACAAAATTTACAAAATTTACAAAATTTATAAAATTTACAAAATTTACAAAATTTACAAAATTTACAAAATTTACAAAATTTACAAAATTTACAAAATTTACAAAATTTACAAAATTTACAAAATTTACAAAATTTACAAAATTTACAAAATTTACAAAATTTACAAAATTTACAAAATTTACAAAATTTACAAAATTTACAAAATTTACAAAATTTACAAAATTTACAAAATTTACAAAATTTACAAAATTTACAAAATTTACAAAATTTACAAAATTTACAAAATTTACAAAATTTACAAAATTTACAAAATTTACAAAATTTACAAAATTTACAAAATTTACAAAATTTACAAAATTTACAAAATTTACAAAATTTACAAAATTTACAAATTTACAAATTTACAAAATTTACAAAATTTACAAAATTTACAAAATTTACAAAATTTACAAAATTTACAAAATTTACAAAATTTACAAAATTTACAAAATTTACAAAATTTACAAAATTTACAAAATTTACAAAATTTACAAAATTTACAAAATTTACAAAATTTACAAAATTTACAAAATTTACAAAATTTACAAAATTTACAAAATTTACAAAATTTACAAAATTTACAAAATTTACAAAATTTACAAAATTTACAAAATTTACAAAATTTACAAAATTTACAAAATTTACAAAATTTACAAAATTTACAAAATTTACAAAATTTACAAAATTTACAAAATTTACAAAATTTACAAAATTTACAAAATTTACAAAATTTACAAAATTTACAAAATTTACAAAATTTACAAAATTTACAAAATTTACAAAATTTACAAAATTTACAAAATTTACAAAATTTACAAAATTTACAAAATTTACAAAATTGACAAAATTGACAAAATTTACAAAATTTACAAAATTTACAAAATTTACAAAATTTACAAAATTTACAAAATTTACAAAATTTACAAAATTTACAAGATTTACAAAATTTACAAAATTTACAAAATTTACAAAATTTACCAAATTTACAAAATTTACAAAATTTACAAAATTTATAAAATTTACAAAATTTACAAAATTTATAAAATTTACAAAATTTACAAAATTTACAAAATTTACAAAATTTACAAAATTTACAAAATTTACAAAATTTACAAAATTTACAAAATGTACAAAATTTACAAAATTTACAAAATTTACAAAATTTACAAAATTTACAAAATTTACAAAATTTACAAAATTTACAAAATTCACAAAATTTACAAAATTTACAAAATTTACAAAATTTACAAAATTTACAAAATTTCCAAAATTTACAAAATTTACAAAATTTACAAAATTTACAAAATTTACAAAATTTACAAAATTTACAAAATTTACAAAATTTACAAAATTTACAAAATTTACAAAATTTACAAAATTTACAAAATTTACAAAATTTACAAAATTTACAAAATTTACAAAATTTACAAAATTTACAAAATTTACAAAATTTACAAAATTTACAAAATTTACAAAATTTACAAAATTTACAAAATTTACAAAATTTACAAAATTTACAAAATTTACAAAATTTACAAAATTTACAAAATTTACAAAATTTACAAAATTTACAAAATTTACCAAATTGACAAAATTGACAAAATTGACAAAAATTGAGACAAAATTCAGACAAAATTGAGACAAAATTCAGACAAAATTCAGAAAAAATCAGACAAAATTGAGACAAAATTGAGACAAGATTGAGACAAAATTGAGACAAAATTGAGACAAAATTGAGACAAAATTAAGACAAAATTAAGACAAAATTGAGACAAAATTGAGACAAAATTGAGGCAAAATTGAGGCAAAACTGGGACAAAATTGAGACAAAATTGACAAAAAATAGTACAAAAAATATAAAAAATAAAAGGAATATCATGAGAAGCTAAGTAAACAAATAAGCTAAACTAAATAAAGCCCCACTCATGTGCGTCTTTCCTCCCAATTTCATTAGTAGAAGCCACTAGCCACCAGCTCTATAACTTTGAACCAGTTCGATTTAGCATTCCGTCCGTTCGTTTTCTCCGTTCTCATTTTTCCCTCATGCGACCACATCATCGGACCACTCTGGTGGACGACCTGATCAGACACAACAACCACGACGACGACGTCGACGAAAAAAACTAGTAACACCATCCACGACACCTGGCGGATGGAATCCACTTTCATTGATTGATTAACAGTGGCCAACGGCAGCCGTTTCGAACCCCGAGCAAATATTCGAGTTTTTTTTTTTCGTTGTTTCTTCAAGTCGAAACGACTAAAACTTCCAAACCGGGCACAGTCCGACCAAAAAAAGTCCGCCCCGAAAAAGATCATAAAAAGCGCATACCAGCCGGCCGAGGGGTCCACCGGTTGAAAAAATCAATGTCACCACATGCGACTCGGTGGGGCGGTGAAATTTTTAAGGATTTTCGGACAATCAGCTTTCTTTTGGGAATGGGAAAATTTGCATACTTTTGAGCCACGCCACGCACCACCGCCGTAGAGATTTATGCGAGATTGTTCGAGAGACAACAGCTGATTGCTGAAAAGCAAAAAAACAAACTCAGATTTGTCAACTTTCTTGTTGGCCCCTCGGCGAAATGATGAAGAATTGTCAATTCAGGTTGCAAAAGTGTCAAAATTGTTTTTATTACTTAGCGAAGTGAAGAAGTATATTCAATTCTTTACTTCTTTACTTCTTTACTTCTTTACTTTTTTACTTCTTTACTTCTTTACTTCTTTACTTCTTTACTTCTTTACTTCTTTACTTCTTTACTTCTTTACTTCTTTACTTCTTTACTTCTTTACTTCTTTACTTCTTTACTTCTTTACTTTTACTTTACTTTACTTTTTACTTTACTTTACTTCTTTACTTCTTTACTTTTTACTTCTTTACTTTACTTTACTTTACTTTACTTCTTTACTTCTTTACTTCTTTACTTCTTTACTTCTTTACTTCTTTACTTCTTTACTTCTTTACTTCTTTACTTCTTTACTTCTTTACTTCTTTACTTCTTTACTTCTTTACTTCTTTACTTCTTTACTTCTTTACTTCTTTACTTTCTTTACTTCTTTTACTTTACTTCTTTACTTTACTTCTTTACTTTACTTTTACTTTACTTCTTTACTTTACTTTTTTACTTCTTTACTTTACTTTTTTTTACTTTACTTTACTTTTTACTTTACTTCTTTACTTCTTTACTTCTTTACTTCTTTACTTTACTTTACTTTACTTCTTTACTTCTTTTTCTTTACTTCTTTACTTTACTTCTTTACTTTACTTTACTTCTTTACTTTACTTTACTTCTTTACTTTACTTTTACTTTACTTTACTTCTTTACTTCTTTACTTCTTTACTTTACTTCTTTACTTCTTTACTTTACTTTTTACTTCTTTACTTCTTTACTTTACTTTACTTTACTTCTTTACTTCTTTACTTCTTTACTTTACTTCTTTACTTCTTTACTTTACTTTACTTTACTTCTTTACTTCTTTACTTCTTTACTTTACTTTACTTTACTTTACTTTACTTCTTTACTTCTTTACTTCTTTACTTTACTTTACTTTACTTCTTTACTTCTTTACTTTACTTTACTTCTTTACTTCTTTACTTTACTTACTTTACTTCTTTACTTTACTTTACTTTACTTTACTTTACTTCTTTACTTTTTACTTTACTTTACTTTACTTTACTTCTTTACTTCTTTACTTTTTTTTACTTCTTTACTTTACTTCTTTACTTCTTTACTTTACTTCTTTACTTTACTTCTTTACTTCTTTACTTCTTTACTTCTTTACTTCTTTACTTCTTTACTTCTTTACTTCTTTACTTCTTTACTTCTTTACTTCTTTACTTCTTTACTTCTTTACTTCTTTACTTCTTTACTTCTTTACTTCTTACTAAACAAACAAACATAATTTAAAGAAAAAATGCAATCCCAAACATAACCATAAACGGCACACCAGCTTATCAACACCGGGTCTCGGTCACGAATTAAAAAATCACTTTCCTAATGAATAGGATAACCTGCGCGCGGTGGCGGAGTGGGACGATCCCCGTTTGGCACTTCATTCATTGCCACATCGAAGTCACAGACAAGCAGATGAGCACTGTTTGATGTTAAATTCGGTTTCAAAATTAAGTCAGTCGAAATCACTGTAGTCTCCTCAGTTTTTTTTATTAAGAATTTCTAAAGTCATTGATGAAAGTCTCCAAAAGCGCAAGTTATCATTGAAGGAAGTCTCCAAAGACAAAACTGTTCAAAGACGAAGGTCTCCAAAGAAGTCCTTGAAAGCGTATGGCATCAATTAGACAATCATTTTCATCGAATAAGTCTACAAATCAACAAAGTCTCATTCTAAGCTGAATTCCAAAAACTAAGGTTTAAACGATCTTTTCTCGATGACTTGAGGTCTCTCCACAGTTTGAAAGACATAACTGTTCAAAAACAAAACTCTCCAAATTCATAGGTCCTTGGGACATAAGTCTACAAACGCAAAAGTGTTTATAGACGAAGGTCTCCAAAGAAGCACTTGAATAAAATGTCATTCAATTCCAATTCTTCGACAACAAAAGTCTACAAAGTCCTTTTCTAGGACAAAAATTTGGTAAAAAACAATGGTTTGAACAGTCTTTTCCCCATGGCTTTAAGATCTTCCACATTTTGAAAGACAACAGTTTAAAGACGAAACTCTCCAAAGACAGAAGGTCTCTAAGTCGAAAGTCTACAAACGCATAAGTGTTTATAGACGAATGTCTCCAAAGAATTCCTTGGAAGCGAATGCCATCCATCAAAAGACTTCAATTAGGAAAGTCACCAAAAATGAATTTCTTTTCCGTGAAAAAGTCTACAAAGTTGTTTCGAAAGACGAATAATTTCAAAAATAAATTTCTACTCGGTCGTTTTTTCCACGACTTGAAGTCTCCCCACAGTTTGAAATCTCTACACAGTCCAAAGTCTCCACAGTCTACGTCAACCGCGCCAAATCCCGTTTTGTCTGTGACCGCAACATTGTTGCACACGTGTGTTGGCACCTCATCCAGCACCTGCCCGGGACCACCCATGGGATGATCGACGACAACAACGCCACGAAACTGGATCCATTTGTCGTGTGCAGAGCGGCCAATGTTTCAGGTTGTCGAGCGATTAACTGCGCGGCAAATCGAAAAAGTGCATGCCGATGGAGCGCGAACTTCGGCTCAAAAAGCCGTCATAAACGGCAACTCTACACAAGTCTCCACCCCTCCCCGCCAATAGCGACATCTATACGTTATGGTGCAAGGTTGTCGGCGCATAAAAGTGCAACATTGTAGCGCGATAGATGCGCGTACTAATAAGTAGAGATGGCATTGGCACTCACTTGGGACGTGACCCGGGATGATTGGATGGACACGACCGGACCCGGCGACTTTCAAAAGTGAAATTCATTTGTCAACAGAGTGACGATTTCACCCATCGAGAACGATCGAGTTGGCAAGAATGTTGCTTCGATTTTATAGCGGCTGCCGCCATTATGGCGACGTTTGACAGCTGCAGCAAAACACGCGTGAAATCAGATGAAATTCCGATTTTAGGCACAATTTTGGACCGCGGGCCGCCAAAAAAAAACAAGCAACAAACACGCAACCGTCGCACCTGTAAATTAAACAAAAGGAGAAACGACCCCCAGAAGGCTTTCTGGCAGATAAAATATTTACGTCTGGGATGCAGCAAACCGATATTACCGCCCGGGGGACAGTTTGTTTTAGAAAGTGCGGTTATGGACTCGCCACACTGTTGTTGTCAAGGGTTTCATTCACGCTTGTGTTGTTGTTGTTTTTTCTTCCCGTCGTCGGATTATTCTTTTTTTTTATTTCCGCATTGTTTCGGTTTTTATCAGCGAAAATTTTTACCTGCCCGCGAGATGAGAAGGAAAAGCCGACTGAGGGGATAATTTTTCATTTCGGATATTTGTAGGGTGTCCGACGCGACCACAGCCGCGGATGATGGACCGTAACCCTGTCGATTCCCATGGTCGTGAAAAGGTTGACACGCTGGGTTTATGGCATCCACCGCCATTATGGCTGCGGTGACGTTTGTGGCATTTGTAAGACTGTGTAGACTTTTGACGTCTAACAACTTTCTCTTTGGAGACTTTTTCGCAGTATAATTAGAGTCTTTAGAGACAAAGTCTTTTTTAGAGATTCAATCTTCTTTGCGGACTTAGTCTTTTTTCGAGACTCAGTCTTTTTTAGTGACTCAGTCTTCTTTAGGGACTCAGTCTTGAGAGACTCAGTCTTTTTGGAGGACTCAGTCCTCTTTAGGGACTAAGTCTTCTTTGAGGGCTCAGTCTTTTTCAACGGACTCAGTCTTCTTTACGGACTCAGTCATTTTTAGGGACTTAGTCTTTTTTGAGGACTCAGTCTCTTTAAGGACTAAGTCTTCTTTAAAGACTCAGTCTTTTTTAACAGACTCAGTCTTCTTTACGGACTCAGTCTTCTTTGAGGACTCAGTCTTCTTTAGAGACTCAGTCCTTTTTAGAGACTCAGTCCTTTTTAGAGACTCAGTATTCTTTAAGGACTCAGTCGTCTTTAGGGACTCAGTCTTCTTCGAGGACTCAGTCTTCTTTAAAGACTCAGTCTTCATTAGAGACTCTGTCTACTTCAGAGACTGAGTCTTCTCTGGGGACTCAGTCTATTTCACGGACTCAGTCTTCTTTACGGACTCAGTCTTCTTTACGGACTCAATCTTCTTTACGGACTCAGTCTTGTTTAGAGACTCAGTCTTGTTTAGAGACTTAGTCTTCTTTAGAGACTCAGTCTTTTTAACGGACTCAGTCTTCTTTACGGACTCAGTCTTCTTTACGGACTCAGTCTTCTTTACGGACTCAGTCTTCTTTAGAGACTCAGTCTTCTTTAGAGACTCAGTCCTTTTAGAGACTCAGTATTCTTTAAGGACTCAGTCGTCTTTAGGAACTCAGTCGTCTATAGGGACTCAATCTTCTTTAGGGATTCAGTCTTCTTTATAGACTCAGTCTTATTTAGAGACTCAGTCCTCTTTAGGGACTCAGTCTTCTTCAGAGACTGTGTCTTCTTTGGGGACTCAGTCTTCTTTACGGGCTCAGTCTTGTTTAGAGACTCAGTCGTCTTTAGAGACTCAGTCTTCTTTAGGGATTCAGTCTACTTTAGGGACTCAGTCTTCTTAGAGGACTCAGTCCTCTTTAGGGACTAAGTCTTTTTAGAGGACTCATTCCTCTTTAGGGACAAAGTCTTCTTTACGGACTCATTCTTCTTTACGGACTCAGTCTTCTTTACGGACTCACTCTTATTTAGAGACTCAGTTTACGGACTCAGTCATTTTTAGAGACTCAGTCTTCTTTAGGGACTCAGTCTTTTTTTAGGACTTAGTTTCTTTAGAGACTCAGTCTTCATTAGAGACTCTGTCTTCTTCAGAGACTGAGTCTTTTCTACGGACTGAGTCTTCTTTACGGACTCATTCTTATTTACGGACTCAGTCTTATTTAGAGACTCAGTCTTCTTTAGGAATTCAGTCTTTTTTATGGACTCAGTCTTCTTTACGGACTCAGTCTTTGGAGTCTCAGTCTTCTTTAGGGATTCAGTCTTCTTCAGGGACTCAGTCTTTCTTTAAAGACTCAGTCTTCTTTAGAGGCTCAAACTTCTTCAGGAGACAGTCTTTTTGAGAAACGCATTGTTCTTTAGATAGTCAGTGTTATTTATAGACTTAGTCTTTTTAGGGACTCAGTCTTTTTTTTTTTTTTTGGACTAAGTCTTCTTTTGGACTCATTCTTTTTTAGAGACTCAGTTTTCTTTAGGACTCAGTATCTTTAGAGTCTCATTTTCTTTAGAGGCTTTGTCTGTTTTAGGACTCAGTCTTTTTTTAGGGACTTTGTCTTTTTTCAGAGATTCAGTTTCCTGTAGGGACTCAGCCTTTTTTAGAATTCAGTCTTCTTTAGAGGCTCAGTCTTCTTTTGAACTCAGTGTTCTTTAGGAACTCAATTTTTTTAAGGACTCAGTCTTCATTAGAGACTCAGGATAAAGTCTAAAGAGTAAATAACCTGCCAAACGTCACCGGAAGAGACAGTCTCGCGGTGCTAAATGGGTATCACTTCACAAGGCCACCACGGTGCATGACGAATGCCCCCCGGAGGGGGGGGAGAAGAACCCGCAATAAAGAGCTGAGTGAAATTATTTTCTTTAAATGCCCCCCGGAGAAGAAGATGAAGACGAAGAGGAAGATTCCCCGGTTTGGCCACCACCACCTCTGCGAGGTGCCAGATGAATTATGGAAAATGGCCGAGTCCGGGCAAATAAAGACGCGCGACAACCTGCCTCAGTGTGTGTGTCTCTCGGTTGGGTTAGTTAGTTGGTTAGTTACGGTGACTATTAGTCAACGAGTACCACAACAAGAAGCCGCGCAAGATCCGGCCCGGGAGCAACGAGGGTTGTGGGTTTGAGGAGATGGTCACATTCCGAACAAAAGGAAAAGCTTACCTTACTGGATCTGGTGACGAGAAGACGAGATAGAGAGATTCAGTGGTATCGAAGTCCTCTCCGGACGGTTGATTTATTTTTGTTTTGTTGCGCGGGGGAAAAAAAAGAAGCTCGGAAAAACTTTGAGCAAAACTTTCCCAGCGAGTCGCAGATAATTTAATACATTGCCGGAATGATTTGTACATTAGTGGCGAGCAAAACGGTCGTCCGAAAGTCACCTCGCCGAGGTTGATGGATGGCACTGGCGGGGTTATCAGTTAGGACCATCGAGGGTTTAGGAGGGTATTGATTCGGAAACGGCTTGTAAGTTTGACATTTCAATTTGAGCTGAGGAAAGATCATTTTGATTTATGAAATAAGAAAAGATCGATTGTGATTGATGTTTTATCAGAATTTAGAGGCGAATAACCATTTTTTCAGTAGAAATAGTTCAGAGTGCAATAGTGACAGATGCGCGAAAAGTGCACACGCTCATCCGGTATTAGTTATTTCTGAGTTACTAGGTACTTAAATACACTCAATATCAAAAGTATTCCTTTTTCAAGTTCATCCGTCACACCCTTACAAAAAATCATGATTTTTTGAGTTCCAAATCCCACTTTTCATACGAATTTTTCAGTTCAACCCATAAGGCTTTCTAGGCCCAGTGAAAAAAAAAAATATATAATTTAACCCAAAAATGACGAACTTCTCGTCACAGTGTCCTGATGCAAACAATAGAGTTATCTAAGCCCGATCTCACGCACACTAGCACGCCATTTGTTTTGCTGGAGGGTACAAAATTTAACCTCAATCTTTTTCGTGTACGTACACGCAATACATGCGCACGTAGATAACTCTATGATCGAGCTTGAGCTGTCACAGCCCTGCGAAGTATGTTGGCTGACATATCGGGCGGCCAGTCAAAAAAACTAGCTAGAAGTCGCCTGACAAAAAAACTTTTGCTAGAAAGAGATAGGAAACCTGATGCAAACAAACGTCCAGCTGTAATGTAAACATACTTTGAATGTGTTGGTAAATTTCTGACTAGAAAGCCTTATATAACCATTTTTATGGTTGTAGTACCTGAACTCGAAAAATCGTATGAAAAGTGAGATTTGGAACTCAAAAAATCATGATTTTTGGTAAGGGTGCACCACCCTTTAAAAAAAGAACCGGATTTGTGCTGATTTTGACGTCCAAAGGCGCTTTGTAATGGTACGGTAAAAACAGGTCTAAAAACCTATTTCTGATCTCTTTGGCTATGGTTTTCTTGGAACAAGCTGTCAAACAAGATACTTTCTGTCAATTGTCTTTTGCAAGCAGAACATAAACAAACTTTTCGGCACCCTCGGCATACGTCAAATCAATACAAAAAGTTGCCGGATCTTTTTCCGGATCTTTTTCCGGATCTCTCCTGGAAAAGATTCGGCAGCAGTTTTGTATGGTTTGACGTTTGCGGAGGGTACCAAAAAAAGGTAAACAAATAACTTGGTGCATCAGCCTACAAAAGCTGCGGAGTTTTTTTTTCTTAAAAATTGAATTAAAAATCCATGTTAAGCCCTTTGTGGTCGTACAAAGTGTCATTGTGCTGATAAAAATAAGCATTTTTGAGGCCAAAATTTTAGGCCCAAATTCGTCTAAACCTTTTTGGATAAATACACTCTGATAACTCCTAACCTAAAAAGATGGTTCTGTTTACCCACACCGGTTTGACAGAAGACGGGCCAACATTTCGAACTTGCTAACGCAGGTAAACAAACAGTTTATGCTGCTCACACATCATGTAAACATCCATTAGGGAGAAATGAACGGCTTGTTTACATATGTGTTGATTGGCTTGTCATCGGTGAAAAAGTGAGACGATTTTATTTCTCCAACTATTTGTTTATTTTACAAACTTGAAAGTTGTGCACGCTGACACAAAAATGATTACTTTTACAGTAGAATAAATTACAAGAAGTGAGTAATTTTGCACATTCGTGTGATTTAAAAAAAAATGCTAATTTTGACAGTTACACGCTCAACGCAAAAGACACAATTATCGTTTAAACTAGACTCACAAGAAACAAGACCAATGTGGAAAATTATAGCATTGATTGCCATAATGGTGGCTCTTGTCCACCCGGCTCATCTTTCTCCAAACAGAAAACCATTTTCCCCGGCCATTGGCAAATTTCGAAAGTGCAAGTGACGACAAACCCGTCCTCGTCGGCGATTTATTTGCCAGTTTTCTCACAATAAAATAATAAACACCCCCCTCCCCTCACTCCATCTGCCACATTTGACAGTCGGCCGCGCACGTGGTAAATAATGACATGCAGATAAGTCAAAGCTGACAAATTGCTTGTCGCGCACCGTTCATCTTCATTGAGCTTCCACCACACAGAGTCACAGAGTCGGACGGATGCTGTCCGTCGGTGGCGACATCTGTGCGTGCCCACCACAAAACAACCTTTTCACCAATGTGTAAGTAGCCCCCCCCCCCCCCCCCCCCCTTCTCTCTCCTCTTTCTTAAGGTACAAGCTACTTAGCTTCGCTAATATCCCCAAGAAAACTCGCTTCAACTTCACATGCAAATCCAGTCAGCGCGCTTCAACTGCTGCGGCAATGTCATTCATCAATTGCACACGTCCTCGGCGGAGTTGGAGGAGCGCAGGACGGGGGGGGACACACATCTCCCGGAGAAGGTCTCCCAGCGGTCTGACCGGGCACCTTTCACCTCTCACCAGCGACACGGGACTTTCGCGCGCAAATAAAAAAATACACGTGTCGTCGCAAGAAGCTGCCAAATGTTGTCGGGAGGCCACACACCAAGCCAATCGAAGTTCGTTCAAGATGACGCTGGCCAGAGGTTTTGATAGAGTTGTCACACATTTGAGGATGATTTGAAGGGGGCAAAGGGCCAATGGTTTGCGAAAAGTGAGAGTGGGAACGTTAGGCGTGCTTTTTGACGTTTGCGCCATAATGGCGCTTGCTATAAAGTTTAAACGTGCTGACGACGAAACGAACGAAACGACGAAACAAACGTATTTTTTTATCTTTTGCTGAACTAGTATAATTTTGGAGCTGTAGTGTGATTGTCAAGATCACAATAATGGATTTTGCTATAAAAATACATTATCTTATTTATCGAAATTACGAAAGTAATAGTTTGTTTGAGCGTGCACAGAAATGACACTTCAACACGCTCATTTTAATTAACTCATTTCTGACACATTTTCACTCATTTTTTTGACGAAAGATTTTGACGAAATCTGAGTGGCGTTTTTTCTCCATATAGAGTTATCTAAGTGCGCTTGTATTGCGTGTACGTGCACGAAAAAGATTGAGGTTAAATTTTGTACCCGCCAGCAAAACAAATGGGGTGCTAGTGTGCGTGAGCTCGGGCTTAGATAACTCTATAACTCTATCTTGAATCTAAAACGATTTGACAATCTAAACTCAAATTTTTACCTGTCATTTTTCCCCCTATTAAGGACGTTATTTTGAGCAATTTTTGTTCAACGAAAAAAAAATACTTCTGTTGTTTTATGTGATCCTGATTTTGCACTATATTTATTTACATTTATCTTAAAGCTTTTTGGCCGAATGAATTTACCTGGAAAACGAGTAAGTTCATAACACCGTGCTGCGTGGAAAACAAACAGCTGTCACTTCCAAAATACCCCCCGTTCATTTTTCAACCAACTTTGAACTCAATGTCAGGCTTATATTTTAGCAAATGTCGATCTGATAACTTGTAACCATAATTTTCATTTTATTAAATTGTTTTTTATAAGTCAAATTTTACGCAGGAAATGCCATTTTTGAAAACATTGGCAAAATCACATAGAACAAGTCAATATCCTCTTTTCCAAACATTAAAGAGCTATTATTTCCACCCAAGAAATCCCAAATTTTGCATTACCTTATGAAAGAACGCTC